>NC_037673.1:173854856-173899257 GCF_003255815.1 Theropithecus gelada | reverse complement strand
GTTTATTCCCTGTTTAGGGGCGTGTGACTCAGCCCCTGCCTGGCATGGCGATAGGTGCTGCTTGCACGCTGGTACTTTACTGCCACAGAATCTGTTCTGTCCGTCTGGTGACCTCGATTGGAACATGCTGCTGGACACCGGCTGTGTCTAAACGTGAAAGGAAGGGGCAGAACGAGGCATCAGGTCGCCCACCCGCCATGGCCTGATGCCCGGCACTGAGCAGGTGTGGAGAGGCCTGGGGCAGGCTGGAGTGACGGGATGGTCCACAGGAGCCTCACTCTGGGAGCAGCGGCCTCAGCTCATGGCTGCACTGCCCAGCTGCACTCATCTACAAGCCAGTGCTTCCATCTGAAAACCCGACAGCCTGTCCTGTCCCCAGTGCCCTGAGTTTCAGCATCTCTCTGCCAAACCATCAAGAAAACCCTGGGCTCTGCAGATGCATGAACAGCCTAGTGCATACACTGGGCACTCAATAAATGCCAAGGACAGCTACCTCCCTGGTGCCCAATGAGGACAACAGTCACCATCGTGGCAGTGCATTCTCAGTTCCAGACTTCAATTCCTTCTTCCCAACATGTGGAGTGCGGGACCCAGTGTGGGGTGCAGGGCCTCTGCAGACACCTCTCCTCCTGGGCCCCCAGCCAGGACAAGTGGCCTGGAGGAGCAATGGGAGGAGGAGCAGAGATGGGAGCCAGCCCTGGCCTCAGGGGCGCCACCATCCCTGCACACACAGGCACAGCCCTCTCTTCCTCAAGGCTCTTCCTCCAGCACCCAGCCTGAGCCACCCACTGGAGAACATGGACATCCCTCCCCCATTCTGTGCAGGGAAACGGAGGCCCAGCACTCGCCTCTTACACTCATGGTGAAATTGTGACCAGGACCCAAGTCTCCTGACACCCCTACAACGACATGTAGCCCTCTGCCGTGGGTGGGGAAGGGGTCCAGGCACAGTTGAGGTTTGGGGGAAGGAGGTCTTCTGACAATGTTCCCAGGGTTCCCGAGGATGGTGGTGACTCTGCCCACAGGAGAAATCAGATGATCCCACGCTCTCCTCAAAAGAGACCTGGGGCTCAGGCACTGATGAAGACGCCTCTGGATGAAGCTGCTTGATGGTTTGGGCAGAGAAATGCTTAAACTCAGGACACTAAAAATGGGACAGGCTGTTGGGTTTTCCAGATGTAGACAATGGGCAGAGGGCTCAAAGAGATGCCATTCCAATGAGATGCAACTGGCCAGCAAGCCCAGGAAAAGATGCCTGGCAGCACTGTCACCAGGGAAAGGCAAGCCAGAGCCACAGTGAGATGGCACTGTGCACCCACTGGATGGCCAGAGTTAGACCAGTGGTCTGAAGACTGAGCGAGGAAAGATTTGAGTCCTTCCTGGGTCATGACTTTTCAAAGCTCTGTGGGGCATCCTGTGTGTGACCTGCCAGAGGAGTCTCCTGCAGATGACCTGGGGGCTGCCCACTGGTGCTGGGTCCCACAGCCAAGGATGGTCCCTCACCATGGCAGAGCACCGTGCCCACATCCCCAAGCACCTGTGAGCCCCATTTCCCCAGGTGAGGAGGGCCGGGCCCAGAGCCCCACTGGGCTCAGTGTCAGGCTGGAATGGGCTTCCCGGGGTGCAGCAGACACCCCACAGGCCATGGTGGAGGAGCAGAAGAGGGAGCAGACCAGGACGACACCCCTGGTCCACTCAGGACCAGCCCCTGTCTGCCAGGTCTGTGCCAGCTTCAGTGGCAATAAAAGTGTGAGGAAGAAACGCAGTGAGCCCTCTCCCTCACTCGCCCACCCCAGCTCATGCTGCACCCCCAGCTCACCACCCTCGGGTCTTGGCACCCGGAGTGCACACCTCCCCCAGTATCCCCCAGGTCATGACTTAAATTCTAGGAAACTACATTTTTTTCTCTTTCAGGAACACAAGGGTGAGAATTTTCTAGAGTCATGGAGACACAGGAGGGACCTGGAAGTGACTGGGATGGCCCCTGTCCTGCCTCCCCTGCCCCCTGCCCAGGGCCACACCACCCCTCAGGTGCTTCCCTGGAACTCTGGGCTCTGCAGAACGCAGACATCAGCAGTCCAGGGCACCGAGGAGCCCAGGGCCAGGACTGGAAGCACCACTGCCAGCACCCAAATCTGGGAAGTGGCTCTGGTGCCCCAGGACCTGGGCCTGCAGGGCCGCAGACATCTCCCCTGAGCTGGCCCCAGTTCCTCTGGGATCACTGGTGTCAAGGAGGAAAGCTTGCACCAGGTGGGTGCACACCTGTCCAGGTGCACAGGAGACCTGTGGTGGTGACTGGGCTGCTGTAATTTGTGGAGCCACCCATGAGGCAAAAGCCAACAGAGATGTTTGCTCAGGGCTAAACGCCAATCCCTCCAGGACCCAGGTGAGCCTGAGCTGTGGCCCTCAAGGTCCTGCCTGCACCGTGTCCCTCCCTGGGCTCTCTAGGGGGCAGGAGCCAAGCAGAATGGAGCTTCAGGAACAAGGACACCTCACCGCCTGCTCTTGCCCAACCCCTGCCTTGCTGAGGGTCTCAGAGGGGACGGCTCAGGGATCCACAGGCCTCATGGCCTTCAGGCTCAGGGGCAGAGGGCAGTGGGTTCCCTGAGGCCTCCAGATCACACAGCTGTGAGGCCAGAGTTCCATGGAGGCCCAGGGATCATCTCAGAGCCATCCACAGGCCTAGGCCTGACCTTAGAGCTCCGGGAGGGAGGCCAAGGCTGGGAGAAAGGGCAGGACCACAGGGGCTGCCGAGTGTCCTTGAGCCTGGGTCAGGAGAGGGCCTGTCTTCCGAGGTCCCCTGGGGAAAGTGGAGCCTGCCTCAGGGGCACAGCATCACCTCCCTCAACCCCAAGCCTGGCTGCCTTTCTGATGGGGGAGCCAGGTGGGCTCTGGGAGGCCTAGAACCTTCTCACCCCTCCCAGCCCCAAAGGGTGCAGTTCCTGCATCATGGCCCCCAGGGGACTCCTGACCGCAACCTCTCCGAGTCACACTGAGCCGCAGCCTCCCAGGGGCCGAAGATCCCCACCCCATGGAGCATGGAAGGCGGCCCTGGCAGACCCAGGTGCAGACAGGCACCAACCCCGCTGCCGGCCGGCGCCTGCTCCTGCAGGAGACCTGCCATGGCCCCTGCCTGGGGCCAATGTTCTCCGAGCTGAGGCCGGGTGGCCTACGACGCTCAGCCCGCTGCCATCACAAGGAGAGAGGCGCTTCTCAGGGCGCTGTGTGCACAGGGCCACCTTCGCGCTTCGCAGCGGCAGCAGCACCGGACGTCGCCTACACCATCGCCCTTGCGCACCAGGATCGCTGCAGAAAGGACGGTGGCTCTGGCCGGCGGGTCTCAGGGGCGGGGTGCGGCGCTCAGCCCAGTCGCCCCATGCCTGCCCAGGGCTTGGCGGACCCGAGGGACACTGTGGGCATGGCACCTCGGGGCAGGGACTCCTGGGCAATCTGAGCTGCTGCACGCCCTGCTCTGGTCTCTGCCCGTCAGGCGAGCGCCGTGCGCGAGAGGAGGGGCAGGGACAGCACGCAGGCGGCATGCAGGAGAGGAGCGCGGGCTGTGCAGGGGCGGGAGCGGGGCGGGGGCTGGGCAGGGGCAGGAGCCGGGCGTGGGTCAGGCAGGGGCGGGGCGGGGGCGGGGCCAGGGGCGGGGGCTGGAGCGCGGCGCGGGCCAGGCAGGGGCGGGGTCCGGAGCGGGTAGCGGGCCGGTCAAGGGCAGGAGCGGGGCGCGGGCCAGTTAGGGGCAGGGGCAGGAGCGCGGCGCGGGCCAGGCAGGGGTAGGATTCTCCTGCCTCAGAGTCCCAAGTAGATGTGATTACAGGCACCCATCACCATGCCCAACTAATTTTTTTTGTATTTATAATAGAGACGGGGTTTCATCAGGTTAGCCAGGCTAGTCTCCAAGTCCTGACCTCAGGTGATCCACCTGCCTCGGCCTTCCAAAGTGCTGGGACTACAGATGTGAGCCACTGTGCCTGGCCTCAGTTGCAGAATTTCTTTTGAATTCCTTTTTTTATGTGTATGTAAAGGTTACAGAATGGTGGATTTTATGATGGTTTAAAAATCGTGATATCCATGTTATAGAAATGTTTGCTCTCACAAAAAGAATGAAGGAGAAACAAAAACTTTTTGCGGGCCAGGCACGGTGGCTCACACATGTAATCTCAGCACTTTGAGAGGCCAAGGCAGGAGGATCGCTTGAGCCCAGGAATTTGAGACCAGCCTGGGTGACATAGTGAGACCCCAACTTTACCAAAAAATTAAAAATTAGCTGAGTGTGGTAGCACGCTCCTGTAGTCCCAGCTACCTGTGAGGCTGAAGTGCGATCCCTTGAGCTTGAGAGGTCGAGGCTGCAGTGAACCATGTTTGACCACTGCACTGCAGCCTGAGTGACAGTGCAAGACCCCGTTTCAAAACAAAAAACAAAAAACTTTCTCAGACAAGCAAAAAAATGAGAGTTATTGCCAACCGATCTGCCCTACAACAAATGTTAAAAGCAGCTGTTAAGGGAGAAGGGAAGAGATGTAGGTTAGAAACTCAGATCCACATAAAGAAAGGAAGCGTCAGGAAAGGAGTACATGAAGGCAATAGAAAATCTTTTATATTTCCTATTCTTAGTTGATATCGTAGGTAACTGCCTGGTTAAAGTAATAATAGCAACATTGTGTTGGGGTCCATAGTAAAGGACAGGTGAAATCAAGAATAGCACTCTTACAAGGGTGAGGAGAGAGGAACTGGGAATACTTTGCTAGAAGACACTGGCACTGCCCATGAAGCGGTAAAGTGCAATTTGAAAGTGAATGTAGATTAATTGCAAATCTGTACTGTGAACTCTAGGTCAACGAATTAAAATGTTTTGAAAGAAGTATGATTACAATGCTAGAAAGTAAAAAGAGTAGAATCATGTAAAATTCTCAATTAAATGAGAGAAGACAGAAAAATAAGGGAAGGTAAGAAAAACAAGGACAAGTGCACCTGCTAGAAAACAGCGGCAGACATTGTAGATAGTAATCCAACTATCTCAATAATCATTTTAAATGTGAATGGTGCTAAATATACCAACTAAAACACAAAGACTGTCAGTAGATTAAAAAAACAAGACCCGGCCGGGCGCGGTGGCTCACGTCTGTAATCCCAGCACTTTGGGAGGCTGAGGCGGGCGGATCACAAGGTCAGAAGATCGAGACCATCCTGGCTAACACGGTGAAACCTCGTCTGTACTAAAAATGCAAAAAAATGAGCCGGGCGTGGTGGCGGGCACCTGTAGTCCCAGCTACTCGGGAGGCTGAGACAGGAGAATGGCGTGAACTCCGGAGGGGGCAGAGCTTGCAGTGAGCCGAGATCGCTCCACTGCACTCCAGCCTGGGCGACAGAGCGAGACTCTGTCTCAAAAAAAAAAAAAAAAAAAAAGTTATGAGCAGCTCTGTACCCACAGACCCAAAGCTTAGGTGAAACAGATCAATTCCTTGAAAGGCAACCAACCAAAACTCACACATGGAAAACAGATGATCCGAATAGGCCTGTGTCTGTAACAAACTGAACCAATAAACAACCTTCCAAACAAGAAAACACCAGATGGTCTTGTTGTCAAATCTCGCAAACATTATGGAAGAAATGGTACCAATTCTCTACATTCTCTTCCAAAAAATAGAAGTGAAGGGAATAGGCTGGGCGCGGTGGCTCACGCCTGTAATCCCAGCACTTTAGGAGGCTAAGGTGGGTGGATCACGAGGTCAGGAGATCAAAATCATCCTGGCTAACACGGTGAAACCCCGTCTCTACTAAAAAATACAAAAAATGAGCCAGGTGTGGTGGCGGGCGCCTGTAGTCCCAGCTACTCCGAAGGCTGAGGCAGGAGAATGGCGTGAACCCGGGAGGCAGAGCTTGCAGTGAGCCGAGATCGCGCCACCGCACTCCAACCTGGGCGACAGAGCGAGGCTGTGTCTCAAAAAAAAAAAAAGAAGTGAAGGGAATACTTCCTAACTCATTTCAGGAAGTTAGCATTTCCTATCAAAATTAGATAAAAACTTTGGAAGAAAGGAAAACTACAGACCAATACCTCTCATGAACATAGATCAGTGGTCTCCAACCTTTTTGGCAACAGGGACCAGTTTCATGGAAGATAATTTTTCCATGGGACATGGTGGGTGGGGCAGATGGTTTCCGGGTGAAACTGTTGCACCTCAGATCATCAGGCATTGGCCGGGCGCGGTGGCTCAAGCCTGTAATCCCAGCACTTTGGGAGGCCGAGACGGGCGGATCACGAGGTCAGGAGATCGAGACCATCCTGGCTAACACGGTGAAACCCCGTCTCTACTAAAAAATACAAAAAACTAGCCGGGCGAGGTGGCGGGCGCCTGTAGTCCCAGCTACTCGGGAGGCTGAGGCAGGAGAATGGTCTAAACCCGGGAGGCGGAGCTTGCAGTGAGCTGAGATCCGGCCACTGCACCCCAGCCTGGGCGACAGAGCAAGACTCTGTCTCAAAAAAAAAAAAAATAAATAAAAAATAAAATAAAAAGATCATCAGGCATTAATTAGATTCTCATAAGGAGCTTGCAACCTAGATCGCTCAGATGTGCTGTTCGCAATAGGGTTCACACTCCTATGAGAATCTAATGCTGTCGCTGATCTGACTAGAGGCAGATCTCAGGTGGCAATGCTGGCTCACCTGCCACTCACCTCCTGCTATGTGGCCTGATACTGATCGTTACTGGTCCCAGGCCTGGGGGTTGGGGATCCCTGATATAGACGCAACTATTAGCAAAATATTAGCAAATTGAATTTATGAATAAATGTGAATCTGTGAATATACCACAATTTAACAGGATTTATTTCATATGTGCAAAATAGGTTCAACATTTAAAAAACCAATCTGGCTGGGTGTTGTGGCTCACGCCTATAATTTTAACACTTTAGGGGGCCAAGATGGGCAGATCACCTGAGGTCAGGAGTTCGAGACCAGCCTGGCCAACATGGCGAAACCCTGTCTCTACTAAAAATACAAAAATTAGCTGGGCATGGCAGTGCACGCCTACAGTCCCATATACTCAGGAGGCTGAGGCAGAAGAATCGCTTGAACCTGGGAGGCAGAGGTTGCAGTGAGCCAAGATTGTGCCACTGCACTCCAGCCTGTGTGACAGAGCGAGACTTCATCTCAAAACAAACAAACAAACAAAAAAAAAACAATGTAATCTGTGCCATCAGCAGGCTTAAGAAAAACTAGGCTGCGTGTGGTGGCTCATACCTATAATCCAAGCACTTTGGGAGGCCAAAGCGGGAGGATCACATGAAGATGCTGGGATTCAGAAAGAGAGATGGAGGGAGAGACAGAGAAAGACTGAGAGGTTCATTGTAAGGAATTGGCTCATACGATTATAAAGGCCAGCAAATCCCAAGGTCTGCAGGGTGAGTTGGCAGGGTGGAGACCCAGGGGAGCCAATGGAAGCCAACTTCAGTTCAAGTCTGAAGGCCTGAAATCCAGAAGAGTCAAAGGTGTGGTTCCAGTCTGAAGGCTGGCAAGCTCAGACCCAGAAAACGGCAATGTTTTGGTTTAAATCCAAAGGCAGGAAAAAAGCCTTTTTGTTCTATTGAGGCCTTGCATTGATTGCTGGAGGCTGCTCCCATGATGAAGGGCAATCTGCCTTACTCAGTTTACTGAGTTAGATGTTAATCTCATCCAAAACACCCTCATGGAAACACCTAGAATAGTGTTCAATTAAATGTCTGGGCACCCTGTGGCTCAGTCAAGTTGCCATAAAATTAACCAGCAAACCTGGGAATCCTGAGCCCCAGGCTCTGTCAGGGCGCTGGTGACTCCAGCGAGGGAAGGGCCCTTCACCTGCTCACCTCTGTGGCCTTTACACGTTTTTTGTTTTCTTTTGTTTTTGGTTTGTTGTGTTTGAGACAAAGTCTTGCTCTGTTGCCCAGGCTGGAGTGCAGTGGTACAATCTTGGCTCACTGCAACCTCCATCTCCCAGGCTCAAGCAATTCTCCCTGCCTCAGCCTTCCAAGTAGTTGGGATTACAGGTGCCTGCCACCATGCCCAGCTAATTTTTATATTTTTTAGTAGAGACCAGGTATCACCATGTTGGCCAGGCTGGTCTTGAACTCCTGACCTCAGGTGATCCGCCCACCTCAGCCTCCCAAAGTGCTGAGATTACAGGCGTGAGCCACTGTGCCCAGCGGCCCTTACACTTTTGACCGGCCATCTTATTTCCATGAGCCGACTGTTAAACTGCAAAAACTCTCTGCACTCACTATGTGGCCATGATTGCCCATGCTAAACTCCTGCTACCACAGTCCTTGATTGGCAGCGGCCCACCTGTATTTCACTGAGGCCACACCTCCTGCTGTTGACTCAGAGCGACTCCTCATCAGAGCGGCTCCTTTGTTGGCAGGGCAGGATAGGATGCTGTTACCCAAACAACACCTGCTTTTTTTTTTTTTTTTTTTTTTGAGACGGAGTCTCGCTCTGTAGCCTGGTTGGAGTACAGTGGCGCGATCTCGACTCACTGCAAGCTCCGCCTCCCGGGTTCAAGTGATTCTCTTGCCTCAGCCTCCCGAGTAGCTGAGACTATAGACGCCTGCCACCACGCCAGGTTAATTTTTTGTATTTTTAGTAGAGACGGAGTTTCACCATGTTAGCCAGGATGGTCTTGATCTTTTGACCTCGTGATCCACCCACTTCGGCCTCCCAAAGTGCTGAGATTACAGGCATGAGCCACCGCGCCTTGCCTACCTACTCTTCCTCTCATTTTATGGTCAGACTTCCACCACAATCTGACATTCTCTGGGAATTTGACTTCAGTCTTACAGACCCCACTTATTTCCAATGTTACTTAGAGCAGCACTTCCCTCCTTAACCTCCTTCTGTGAAGTTATTTCATACATTTGTAATACAGACAGATTCTCTTGTCATAGTCTACGTTCCTTCCTGGGATCCTCTGACCTCCTAAATAATCATAATAATAATAATAATTATTATTATTGTTGTTGTTGTTGTTTTGAGATGGAGTCTTGTTCTCTGTTGCCAGGCTGTAGTGCAGTGGTGCGATCATGGTTCACTGCGACCTCTGCCTCCCAGGTTCAAGTGATTCTCCTGCTTCAACCTGCCGAGTAGCTGAGACTACAGGCACATGCCACCACGCCAAGCTAATTTTTGTATTTTTAGTAGAGACAGGGTTTCACCATGTTGGCCCGGATTGTCTCGATCTCCTAACCTTGTGATCCACCCACCTTGCCCTCCCAAAGTGTTGGAATTACAGGCATGAGCCACCACACCCAGCCGTAAATTATTTTTTAAAATTTGCATACACAACGGTTCACTCTGTGCTAAAGGGCCTCTGAAGTTTAACAAAAGCGTCATGTCATATATCCACCATTACAGTATCATACAGAGTAGTTTAATGACCCTAAATTATCCCCTTACCTCACCTATTCAACCTTTCTCCTGTCTCCAAATACCTCTGGAAACCACTGATCTTTTTACTGTCTCTAGTTTTGCCTTTTCCAGAATGTCATATGTGATTAAAATCATATACTACATAGTTTTTCAGACGTGCTTCTTTCACTTAGCAATATATATTTAAGGTTCCTCTATGTCTTTTTGTGTCTTGATGGCTCATTTCTTTTTAGTGGTAAATAATATTCTACTGTAGGAATATACCACAGTTTGCTTATCCCCTCACCTGCTAAAGGACATCTTTGTCACTTCTAGTTTCCAGGGATTATGAATAAAGCTGTTATAAACATTCATGTGCAGATTTTTGTGTGGATATAAGTTTTCAAATCAGCTGGGTAAATATCTAGGCATGAAATTGCTGAAATACGGCCAGACTATATTTAGCTTTGCATGGAACTGCCAAACTTGAAGTGGCTGTACCATTTTGCATTCTCACCAGCAATGGTAAGAATGGTTCCTGTGGTTCCACAGCCTCACCAGCATTTGGTATTATCAGTGTTTGGGGATTTTAGCCATTCTAACAGGTGTGTAGTGTTATTCCACTGTTGTTTTAATTGGTAATTATTTCGTGGCAAGCAATGTTGAACATCTTTTCATATGCTTATCTGCCATCAGTATATTTTCATTGGTGGAGTGTCTATTCAGGTTCTTTCCCCTTTTTTTTATTTGGGATGATTTTCTTTTTTTTTTTTTTTTTTTTTTTTTTGAGACGAAGTCTCGCTCTGTCGCCCAGGCTGGAGTGCAGTGGCCGGATCTCAGCTCACTGCAAGCTCCGCCTCCCGGGTTTACACCATTCTCCTGCCTCAGCCTCCCGAGTAGCTGGGACTACAGGCGCCCGCCACCTCGCCCGGCTAGTTTCTTTTGTATTTTTTAGTAGAGACGGGGTTTCACCGTGTTAGCCAGGATGGTCTCGATCTCGTGACCTCGTGATCCGCCCACCTCGGCCTCCCAAAGTGCTGGGATTACAGGCGTGAGCCACCGCGCCCGGCCATGATTTGTTTTCTTATTGTTGAACTTTAAGATTCTTTGTAGGCCGGGGCGGTTGGATCACGAGGTCAGGAGATCGAGACCATCCTGGCTAACACGGTGAAACCCTGTCTCAACTAAAAAAAATAAAAAATTAAAAAATTAAAATTAAAAAAAAATTAGCCAGGCATGGTGGCAGATGCCTGTAGTCCCAGCTACTTGGGAGGCTGAGGCAGAGAACTACTTGAACCGGGGAGGAAGAGGTTGCAGTGAGCCGAGATCGCACCACTGCACTCCAGCCTAGGCGACAGAGCGAGACTCTGTCTCAAAATAAATAAATAAATAAAAAGGAGTTGGGCATAATGTTTACTGTAACTTCAAGACAGAGGCTTTAAATTCCTCTAGTGTCTTTGGTTTTGTCTCCTTGGTTGTCTTCCGGTTTCCCTAAGAGCTTCTTAAATACTGTGTCTAATAGCTCTCTCAGCTACAATCCACTACTGTTACACTGGAGCCCCGCTGATGTGGTAGCAAGGTTTACGAAAGGGGGAAGCACGTTGCTAATTTTATGATTAAATCTTGGTCTTTTAGTGCGTCCATATCCCTGGTGTCTTCACAGGTGTCTTAGCTTTGTCCCACCTCCTTAGGTGAGACAGGAAGGCTAGAGGCGGCTGGAGCTGGGTGGCTGTTGTAAGGCCTCGGTGAGACACGCTCTTTTCTCTTGGAGAGTAGGCTTTTGTTACGGAGATGGCTCTTGGTGTTTTTATTTTATTTATTTATTTATTTAGAGACGGAGGTTCGCTCTTGCCCAGGGTGGGGTGCAATGGCGCAATTTCAGCTCACTGCAGCCTCCTACCTCTAGGGTTCTAGCGATTCTCCTGCCTCAGCGTCCCAAGTAGCTGGGGTTACAGGCTCCCGCCACCATGCTCGGCTGATTTGTGTTTTTTTTGGGTTTTTTTGTGTGTGTATTTTTAGTAGAGATGGGGTTTTGCCATGTTGGCCAGGCTGGTCTCAAACTCCTGGCCTCGGGTGATCCGCCCGCCTCAGCCTCCCAAAGTGCTGGGATTCCAGATGTGAGCCACCGTGCCTGGCCCACTCTGGGTGTCTTTAAATGGTTAGTTTTCCCTTCCCCTGTCAGAGACAGGAGGGGATTTTTCTTGGGTCTTCACCAGGAGTCCACATGCTGACTTTGTCAACATGACTGACCGCTTAAATATTCCTAACCAGTGTGTGGCTCCAGCAGCTGCTTCTCTAGCTAAGGATCCGCCTGCCTCTCCAGATTGTGGAAGACGGTGTGCCCTGCAACCTCATTTCTCTGACGGGTCTAAGAGAAGGAGTTGCTTTTCAGTCCGTTGCACTTTATTTCTTGTGGAAAGGATGGGGATGATGACTTACAAGCTGTTTACATGTTGATGCTGGAACCGAAAGTTGTTTTTCTCTTTTTTTGTTTTGTAAAACACGTTCTCAAGGCATGAGGGCTGAGATGGCAAAAAGGCCATGTGTACATCCATTTGGCCTTTTGGGAAACAGTCTGCAGTGGAGTCGACCCTCCGTGAAGGGAAGGCCTGATGGCGTCTGGTTGATCCCACTAGGGAGGGCTCCTACTGGCTCTGGGGGCTTAGCTGGCCTGCATCCCCAACCCTGCTCCCTTGCCTCATTCTGGCTTCACCATCTCTTCCTTGGACTGGGCTCTCTCCTTCCTCAGACTGCACCCTGCAGTCCACCCTGGGTCCCCCAAAGGATCTTTGTTATCCCCCAAAGGATCTATGCTATAGAACACAGGTAAGTGTTCAAAAGTTCTCCCCTGGCCAGGCTCACACCTGTGATTCCAGCACTCTGCGAGGCTGAGGTGGGCAGATTGCGAACATAGTGAAACCATCTCTCTACTAAAAAATACAAAGAAGGCCGGGCGCGGTGGCTCACGCCTGTAATCCCAGCACTTTGGGAGGCCGAGACGGGCGGATCACGAGGTCAGGAGATCGAGACCATCCTGGCTAACCCGGTGAAACCCCGTCTCTACTAAAAAATACAAAAAACTAGCCGGGCGAGGTGGCGGGCGCCTGTAGTCCCAGCTACTCCGGAGGCTGAGGCAGGAGAATGGCATAAACCCGGGAGGCGGAGCTTGCAGTGAGCTGAGATCTGGCCACTGTACTCCAGCCTGGGCGACAGAGCGAGACTCCGTCTCAAAAAAAAAAAAAAAAAAAATACAAAGAATTACCTGGGCCTGGTCCCGCATGCCTGCAATCCCAGCTACTCGGGAAGCTAAGGCAGGAGAATCTCGAACCCGGGAGGCAGAGGCTGTGGTGAGCCAAGATCACACCACTGCACTCGAGCCTGGGCAACAGAGTAAGAGAGGCCCTGTCTCAAAAAGAACAACAAAAAAAGTTCTCTAGTGCTTGAAACTCCTCAAAACCCCTGCACCCCTAGAATAAAGTACAAGTTGCTTAGTGTGGCATTCACAGATCCTCATGGCTCACCCCAGCCTTCCCTCTGCTGCCCACCTCCCTACTTCTGCACAGTATTGGGGGTGCCAGGAACACCTCGAGCTCCTCCCAGGTCACTGACACACATGCTTGCTCCGGGCTCTCTGCCTTTGCACATGATGGTCCCTTCCCTTTCCTGCTGACAAATTCTCCACCTCCTCGGGGAAGACTTCCCCAAGCACTCTGTACAGCCCTCATTTACAGTGCCGCACTCTGGGTCCCACTAATGCCCCGTCAGTGCTCCTCAGCACCAAGCAGCAGAATCCCTGCCTTCCTCGAGGCAGCGGAGCCTGAGGCACATCCTCTGCACCCCCACCGTGGCCCTGTTTTCCTCCCAGCCCTCCCCATCTGCCCTTTCCAGCAGGGGAGAGGGAGGCCTGTGGGGAAGGAACACCTGCTCACGGGCACCTGCTACACAGGGCAGGGGTAAGAAATCTGGCTCTGAAAGTGGATTCCAGGCGTTCCCAATCCCAGCCCCCCACCCCTTACAGCTCTGGGACCTTGGGCAAACTACTTGCCTGTCTGTGCACTGCCTTCCTGATCTACAGAACCGGTGAATTAGGACCCAGCTCTTAGGCAGGGAGGCCTAAGTGAAACGCAGTGTGAAGAATTTTCTATGTGGTGAATGTTCAACAAGTGATTATTTTTTTTTTTTTTTTTTTTTTTGAGACGGAGTCTCACTTTGTCGCCCAGGCTGGAGTGCAGTGGCACCATCTCGGCTCACTGCAAGCTCCGCCTCCTGGGTTCATGTCATTCTCCTGCCTCAGCCTCCTAGTAGCTGGAACTACAGGTGTGCACCACCACGCCCGGCTAATTTTTTGTATTTTTAGTAGAGACGGGGTTTCACCATGTTAGCCAGGATGGTCTCGATCTCCTGACCTCGTGATCCACCTGCCTCGGCCTCCCAAAGTGCTGGGATTACAGGCGTGAGCCACCGCACCTGGCATGATGGTTATTATTATTGCAAACACCACCTCACTGGCCAAGCACTGTGCCCAGTGCTCCTACATCCTGGCTAGGTTTCGGCCACGCCCTGGCCAGCAAGGCAGGGATGTCAAGTCCATTCCACGAAGGAGGTAAGTGGGGCACTGAGGCTGCAGGGGACTGCCGCTTCTCCTCGCCACCCGCGGCTCAGGCCTCTCCCACTCTCCTGGAGAGTGGTGGGGGCCCAGGATGCAGAGTGAGGGAGCTGCAGATCTGGAATGCGCCAGGCCCAGCCTGGAGTGCCCAGCATGGCCTTGAAGATGGAGGTGGAGGTGGCGATCAAGGGAAGTAACAGGCTGCAGGGATAGGGATGCACCTAAGCCCAGGTGTCAGCTGATCTCACAAGGCGAAGGGACCTTCGCTTTTCTTCTGCTCATTGCACTCCCCCAGTGCAGGTGGAAAGGAAGGAACTCCATTTTCTGAGGTCTTCCTATGTGACAGGAGAGTGCAGAGCAGGGAGCTTTGATATTACACTCATTCCCAGCAACTCCAAGAGCTGGTGTTACTGCCCGGAGTCCATGTCAGTCCAAGATGAGGCAGCTGGGATTGTCCAGGGAACTGGCACAGTCCCCTCTCCACCACCCTTGCACTGGAGTTGAGGCCCATCTGCCCAACGCAATAGTGGGTATGGTTGAATCAATGGGCAAAGTCAATTTAGGATCACAAAGACCCTGGGCTAAACACCTGAACCTGAAGCTTTACCCCAGCCATCTCTACTTAAATCCCTTGGCTTATACACAGGTCGCACAGTGCACAACCCACACAACTGCACACAGCAGCCCTGATCATCCTCACTGATCATCCTCAGAGGAGAAGTCTTTGAACCAGAGCTGTGGATTCTACCTTCCTGAGCTCTGGGACCACAATCCCTTCCTTCTCCAGGACTCCAGGTGTCCTGGTGTTAAAACAAATCCACATTACTGGGGCCTGATGGTCTCCTCTGCCTTCTGCCTTGCATCTTTGGCAGCTAAATGCCTTGGAGTGGCCTACATGCAGGGTCCTTTGCCTCCCACTCTCATGAGCTCTGGGCTTCCCTCCGAGTGATTCCCCCAAGAGCACTCCCCAGTTCCGTGTCTTCTCACTGCTCCTGGGCATTCGGTGACCACTATAATCTCTGTGCTGAGGGACCACCACAGGGATCCTCCCACTTCTCCCCTTCTCCCTCCTCCTGGCTCAAGCCATGACCCGAGGCATCGGGTGCCCTGCCTACTTCAGTCCAGTCCTGTGGGTGAATCTCCTCAGCTGCTCTCCCTCCTCCGTGTCTCAGGGAGGCCGGAGGAAGCTCACCCAGAGAGAGCCTGAAGGTGGTCAGACTGCTCAGAGGGGCCTCCAGGGGGCTGCCCAGAAGCCTTGGTGGGGTGGAGGTGGTACAGGAATCCTCATGCCTTTGGCTTCTCCTCCCCACTGGACTTGTCATCCCAGCCCCACCCCAATTCCTCACCAGCCTGTAACTCACCCCTCTCCCTGCCCCTCAGCCAAAAGTGACATGTGAGAGAGAGGTCCATGACACATTTTGTCTGGCCTGCCATACTTTTTGAAAGTTTCATTTAGGTGCTATCATTTAAAAACCAGAAGGTTTCACTTAAGAATCCAGCATTCTAGTTTCTTTTGAAAAATCAGAAGATCTGGCAACACTAGGCCCACATTCCAGCACGGCGACCACCAGCTAGACGGTGCTGGCTGTTCCCTCTGTGGGGCTTGTGCTCTGGTTTCCGGAGTTCTAACCCTCCCAGGCCCAGCTGCCACCTACGCCAGCTGCGTGGCCCCTGCGCTGTGTCTTTGCACAAGGCGGCGCAGCAGGAAGGAACAAAATCAGGACTGATGAGAGGTTGTCCTGTTCAGCCCTCCCCACTGCCCACAGGCCTTGGCACGTGAAGGAGGCCAGAGTAGGGTGAGCAGGAAGGCAGCGGGGATCCTGGTCAGGACACACCCCAGCCTCCCTCTGATCACTGTGCACGGCTAGCAGCATCCCAGGCACCCCACGTGTCCTGGCCCAGCTCAAGCCTGCCTTGGCGGCCAGCTGGCTGCAACTGAGGAGCTTGCTGTCTTGGTTGTGGCCACCCCACATCCTGTCGGAGCTGGGCCTGGGACCTGAGGCCTTGTCCTGAGCCTTAGCAACGTGGCCTGCAGGTACAGGCTTCCTCATTGTCCATCCAACTCAGCTGAATGTGCACCAGGGCGTGGCGGTCTTGTCACAGTCCAACATGATGTTGAGGACAGTACAGGGGGCCCCGCCCACGGACAGGGCAGTGCGGGAATCCACATGGTACTTCACAGTGTTCAGGCCTCCCTCCCTGTCCACCTTGAACTGCTCCTGGGAAGGAAGGGAGGAAAGAGCACGGACTCAGGGCTGCACGAGTACCAGCTACCCACCGACCCCACAGCCTCGCCATCAGAGGCCCTGTGGTCCCCACTGGAGGGGAAGAACCCAGAGCTCAAAGCAGTGAAGCCTCTGGCCCAGGGCTGTGCCCCACTAGGAAGCAGGAGAGCCGGGATCTCCTGTTGGATGCATATGCCTCCTAGAGAAGGGGCTGTTTGAGGGCAGGATCCTTGCATCCCAGGTGTGGCTCCCCAACCCCACTCTGCCAGCCTGCATGGACCCTGAGGTCTGGGCTGACCCACAGTGCCCAGGGTGCCCACAGCAGCCACCAGAGCAGGGCACAGTGCCCAAAAAGAATGCCTGTCGACTGACCTGGGCCAAGCAGGGAAGGATGGGGCTGTTTGGGCCAAGGAGAACTTGGTGAAAGCTGGGGCCTGCTGGCTCCCCACATCACCACCTATTCGTCCCCGATGAGGAGCCCTGCCAGCACCTGTTTTTGAGCCGCGATGCGCTTCTGGTCCCTCTTCCGCCAGGCTGGGTCATGCAGGTGGTGAAACGTCTTGTACCCCGTTGTGATTCCCGAGGGGCGGAAAAGCTAGGGAGGTCCAAGGAAGTCAGGGTCAGGCTGCCCTTCCTGGAGCCCCAGCCCTCACCACCAGCTCCTCTGAGGTCCCACAGGCAGGGGCCTGCACTCCCAGCCTGCAGGAGAGGAGACTGGGGCCCACAGGGCAAGGAACTGGCTAGATGACCACGCAGGGCAGGGTTAGGGCAGGGATCAGAACCAGGGCCATCTCGAGACCCCGGGAGCTTCATCTGAGGAAACAGAAGAGAATCTCTGGGCAGCCACCACAGCTGAGGTGGTGGCAGGGCCCCGGGGAACCTCACCTGCAGCCCAGCTCCTTTAATGCGCCGGTAGAACTCATCGTCCTCGCGGCCCCAGCCCCAGAAGCGGTTGGACATCCCGTTGCACTGACACAGAGACAAGCAGCGTCACTCGGCCCGTCCTCCCGGGGGGCCTTTGGTCTCCTACTGCTTGGGAGTGCCCCTCTCCCCGGGCGATTCTGAATAAGCACCAGGTGCTTAGAGGCTTCTCCACCTCTGCAGTGCTGGGGGCGGCAGGAAGCAGTACATCCCAGTCCCTCTCCCGTTCTCATGGGGCCTTGAACCTGTGTGAGATGCTCACCTTCTCAGAAATGTCTGGCTGGCCCGAGGGGATCTCCTTAGGGAACTATCGATGGGCAGAAGCACCAGCTCCTCCTTGATTTCTGCTTCCCCCATTTCCCTTTCCCCTGGTGGCCCTGCCCTCATCTCTTCCTGTGTGTGTGTGAGAGGGGTAGCTGGGTTCCATGACACACACCCATTCTTGTACCTGGCTCAGCGGCTTCATTTACATAAAGCTGGCTCCTGCCATGGCCTGGAGAGGAAGAGACCCAGGCCTGAGCCACCTGGTTCTTCTTGCCTGCCCGTCCACCAGCCAGTGACTGGCTCAGGGGTGGGCTCAGCACTCAAGCTGGCCAATCAAGAGCCAGTGCAGCTCACTGCCGGACTCCTGCCTGAGCTATGAGGGAAGGGCCCCATTTCCCACCAGGCTGGGGCCCAGATGGATACAGACTGCAGTGACAACCACCATCTTGCCAATAAACCCAGTGTAGGGAAGGCAGAGCTGAGAGATGGACAGAGAAATAGGGTCCTGGTGACACTGTCTGAGAGGTGGGCAAGCTGCACCTGAACTGCCCCCTACACTCGTCAATGTTAAGGGCCACTAACTCCCCAGGTTTCTGAAGCCAGCTTGCAAGTGGTTCTGCCGCTGCAGCTGACTGGCTCGCCTGCTCCTCGCACTCTGGCTGCTCGTAGGTTCCCCTGCTAGGCCTGGGCAGGGCTCCATCTGCTGGGCCCCAGAGGCACTATCCCATCCTGCCCACCGCCTGCAGCCCAGCGGGAGCTCCCGACTCTGAGCAGAGCGGGCTGTCGGGGCCTCACCAGCTGGTAGTGCTGCTTGGAGAGCAGCAGGATGCCGCCGACATAAGTCTTGTAGTGGTAGAGAGGGTGGAGCTCCGGGGAGGCCACGTGGAAGGGCCCAGCCTCAGGAAAGCCATAGTCCAGCTCCTCGTTGAGAGGGAGCAGGTCAACGTCATGCATGGCAATGTAGTCCGTGCTGTTGCTGCTCTCCAGGAAGCCCACGTTGATAAGCGCCGCCCGGTTGAACCTGTGCAGGGCGGCCAAGGCTGGGCAAGGGCAGCACACGGGCTCACTGCCTGGGGCTCAGCACCCACCTGGGGGTCCCCGTGGTGCCTATGCTGCCCTCTGGCCCAGCACTGACTTCATTCAGCCTGTGGAGCTGTCCCCTCCACTCATTGCACAAATATTTACTAGGCACCTACTATGTGCCAGAAACCATTCAAAGCACTGGAGGTACAGCAGTGAGAAACCAGGCCCTGCTCTCAAGGAACTGAGATTCCAGTAGAAGGAAACAGAAACAAACAAGCAAACACAAAGCGAGGCTGGGAGTGGTTAGTGCTGGGGGAAAAGCAAAGCAGGCGAGGAGGGTGATCTTGCTGGGGTGGAGGTGGCTCTTGTCCTCGATGGGGCCATCAGGGAGGGCCAGGGGAATTGAGTGACAGAAACCTGAAGGCCTGAAGAGATGACCCACCGGGCAGTGGGTGCCTAGGGCTCTGCACGGGGGAGACAGCACTGCCACAGCAGGAGGCAGGAGCAGACAGCAGGCAGCTGGGCAGGGCGAGGGCGGAGGAGGGGATGTTGGGGATGACACAGTGACTGCACGAGGCCCAAGGGCCACTGAAGGACAGGGCTTTGACTCGGGTGAGATGGGGTGCCATGGGGGCTCTAAGCAGGGGTGGGGCGTGCTGTGACTTATGTCTGGATAGGACCGCCCTAGCTGTTGTGCTGGAAGAGACTGTCGGAGCAGGGGTGAAAGCAGGGAGACCAGCTGGGAGGCTATGGCAATAATTTAGGCGAGACCCCGAAAGATGAAGATGGCCTAGCTCAGGAGGTGGCAGTGGCAACAGTGAGAAGCGGCAGATTCTAGATGGATTTTGCTGACGAATAGGATGTGGTGTACGACAGAGAAGGAGCGGCTAAGGATGACCACAGGGCTTCTGGGCTTGAGCAATGGGAGCAAAGAGCCTCCATGCCCGTGGGGAAGAGGGCAGAGCTACAGGTCTGGGGCAGGCCAGGCCACCAGCAATTCAGCTGTGATCATGAAAGCTTGCAGTAGCTCTGAGGCCACCACGTGGAGGGACTGTGTAGATGGCTGGGCTGGTGAGCCTGGAGTTCAGGAGAGAGGTCTGGGCTGGAAAGAGCCTCAGGATTCATCAGAGTAGAGATGGGGTTTAATGCTGGGAGATGACATGAGATGCCCCAAGGAACACCTGGAGTTAGAAAAGGGGGACTGCTGAAGCACTGAGCCCAGAGAAGCCCCGATGGTGAGAGCTTGGGGAGACAAGCAGAATCCACAGACACAGAGGCCAGCCGGTGCAGAGGGAGGACCAGAGGGTGCTGCCCCAAGCAGGGGCATTTTATGAAAGAAGATGCTGCTGGCAGGTCCACAGGATGAGGGCCCAGCACGGCCTCTGGACCAACAGAGTGGAGATGGCTGGTGACCTCAGTGAGAGCTGCTCTGTGCCATGGTGGGTGCAGGAGTCTGAGCGGAAGGAGTTCAAGAGAGACAAGGAGAAAGAACGGGAAGGAGGTCTGCCAGAAAGCACAGAAGGGTGACAGCCTCGAGGGATGTGGGATCCAGGGAGTCTTTTTCCTTTGAGAGAGGAGCCACTTCAGTGGGTGTGCTCACGTGTACGCTCCAGGAGAGGAACGCTGATCGAGAGGGAGAGGAAGGGGCCAGCTGTGGAGTGGGGGAAACACCGAGGGGTGGGGATGGTGGAGAGTCAGCTCAGACAGAAGCTGGGACAGCCCTGAGTCCCTGTGCACAGAGGCTGGGAGGTGAGCTGTGGAGGGAACTGGGGAAAGTTCTCTTCCATTTCAATCTGTGTGGCCGCCTCATGTGTTGTCTTTTCTCTCCACACCCTCCAGTGCCCAGGCATAGGTGTGGGGCAGACAGCTGGAGTAAGTCAGGCTGGGATTATCCCAGGAGCAACGGGCCAGAGGCTTGAGGGAGTAAGCCAGGCCAGGGAGGATTTTAATGGCAGACCTTGGACTCCAGGTTGGGTAAGGAGGAAGTAAGGACAAGGAGGGTGGCAGGGAAAAGGTGGGGGGATCTGAGGATCCGGATCAAGGGGACTTGAAAAGGTGGAAGATCAGGCTGGTGGGCTAAGAATCCATCTTCCAGTGGGAGTTACCTAGAGAGAAAGGAGGTGGGGGCTGGAGGGTGAGATGCCAAGCTCTGGTCAAGGAAGGGAGCACTTTTTGGTAAGGGCAGGGATTTTAGGATAACGCCAGACTCTGGGCAACTTTAAAGCCGTGGCCTTGACCCTCCCTTTCCCTAATCCCCGGGCCAATCCCCAGGGAGTCCTGTCTGGCCTTCCTCCACAGCACCTCTCTCTACCCACCCCCCACCACGCCATCAAGCCACTGTCACTGCAGACCACAGCAGTGACCACCTAACTGGTCTCCCTGCTTCTCCTCTTGCCCTGGTATAATCCATTCCACATACAGCAGCCACAGTGAGCTTTTCAAAATGGAAATTAGATCAGGGCCCTCTCCAAAGATTCCCGTCACACCCAATGAGAGGGGTCTGCCACCTCCTGCCCTCCCGCCCCTGCCCCAGGTGACCTCTCATGGGCCCTGAGAAGCCTGAGCCTGGGAGGGGGTGTCGAGAGGGGAGAGGGCGGGGGCAGGCGCTACCTGAAGTGGTCCACCTGGTTGAGTACATAGATGTGGTGCTGGATCTTCTTCCTGCTCAGGAAGCGGTGCATGTGGGGCACAAAGACCAGGAGCTCCTCGAAGCGTTCGCGGAAGGGCACCAGCACTGCCAAGCGGTGGGGACCCCAGGATGCATCTTCTTCCCACTGCTCAGGGGGTGGCTCAGGGGGGCAGACCCGAGGAGGGCCCGAGGTCTCCTGCCCTTGTCCCCTGGCTGCCCGGCCCACATCACCAGAGCAGCTGAGCTGCAGCCAGAGCAGGGAGAAGCAGCCCAGTAAGAGACAGGCCGTGAAGAGGTGGAAGACGGAGCATTTCCGAGGGAGGCTGCCGGAGAGCAACCTGGACCTGAGACAAGAGCAGGGACAGGGTGAGAAGGGCAGGGCAGGGCTGGCCCTCTGACAGACCCTTTCTCTGGCCTCCCCACGAGGAGGCTGCACATAACTGGTCTACCCCAAGCACCTGGGAATTAGTACGAAAGCAACTTTAATGTTTTTGCTCATGCCACCACCATGCATCAGAATTCTGCTTACCTCTCTAGATCCAACCCATGCCACCCACTCCTGGGAAGCCCTCTGAACCACTCCCAGGTCCTAGAGCTGCCCCAGCTCCTCCATGCTCTCTTACTTCCTGTGACTAAGTCCTGGTCAGAGCTGCTCAGGACAGGGATGAGGAGGCTCCTGTCACTTGTATGTGCTCCTCCCCACGACAGTGGCTCAACATCCTGAGCCAATGACAGGAGTCCCCACCTTAGAGATGCAACCCACTGCTTTCCAACCCACTCCCCTACAGATCCACCCCAGCAGAAACCGTGGCTCCATCCTGCTTCCCAGAATGACCAAAGGCCACCCAGACACGGGTGTGTGCTGGCATTAGTCCAGGTAAAATGACCGAAGTTTACTCTGGGAAGATCACACCTGCCCCCGAAGCAATGCAAGGCCCAAACTGCCAGTGGCAGTTCACTGAATGAGCCTCAAACCTTTAGTCCAAGAGGCAGCTCATGTAAAAGACGGGAGACAGAGAGGGAAAGAAAGATGAGGGCTGGGTACAGCACAGGCACTGATTTCAGAAACTGGAAAAACAGCAGCTGAACATCATAGACACTGGGGTGATGCCAGGAGACAGTCTTTTGGTTAGCAAATACAAAGAAACAGAATTCACCGGATTCATTTGCCCCTCCTCTGGAAATTCCTGAGTATGCTGAGAGAGGGGCTGAGGAATCCAGGAAGGGGGAAGCTTCCTCGTACTCCCCCTACCTTCTCCCCAAAATAATCTGCAAAGGAATCCACTTCACAGTCTTAATTTAAGAGTCAGCGATTAACTATCAGGTCTTATAAATTCTATCTCAAGGCCGGGCGCAGTGGCTTATGCCTGTAATCCCAGCACTTTGGGAGCTCAAGACCAGCCTGGCAAATATGGTAACACCCTGTCTCTACTAAAAATACAAAAATTAGCTGGGTCTGGTGGTGTGCACCTGTAGTCCTAGTTACTTGGGAGGCTGAGGCAGAAGAATCGCTTGAACCCGGGAGGTGGAGGTTGCAGTGAGCTGAGATCACACCACTGCATTCCAGCCTGGACAACAGAGTGAGACTCCGTCTCATAAATAAATAAACAAATATATAAACAAATTCTATCTCCTAAGTCCCCCTCCGATCCTTCCTCACTCATCTGTTCCTTGCCCTGCTCAGACCCCTCCAATCTTCTGAATGACCCTCCTCTGTTTGCCAAAGGCCAAGCCCTTTGGCCCAACAGTCAAAGCCCTCCGTGACCTGGCCCCAACTCCAGGAGCTCCCAAGCCTTCGTCCCATGTTCTCATGCTAGGCGCCTCGGAGCTTCTCCACTTGCTATTTTCCTTCCTGCTCCAGCCCTCACACAGCCCGCAAATGTCCTTTATCTGCCTGAGGCCCCCTGTTGATCCTTCAGAGCCAAACTCCAATGTCATGGCCAGCACTGCCCCCTGGCCCCATAACACTCCCCCTTTTGTATTCCCACGGCATCTTACTTCCTACTTTTTTGTAACGCCTTGTGTCCTTGCTTCTCAGGCCATGTCAGATTCATATCTGTGGCACAGCAAGCACAGGCCAGACAGCAGAGAGCTTGCCAAGTGAGTTACAGAAAGGGTTAAAGCAGTCAGGGCATGCCTTAAGTCACACGCTAAAGCCAGACTAACTCCTCCCTTTTTCTAGAGAAACAACTGCCAACCTGGAAGCCAGTAGCCTTGAAGCCAGGCCCAGGTTCTACATGCAGCTAAGAGGTGGCCTGGTAGGATACCCCCCAGGGCTTCTGACTTACCCCCCATTATCCTGTGGTGGTGGATTCAGCCGGGGAGGCGCATAGCCCAGTCCTGAGAGTGGCCTGGGAAGGCTGGAACCTCTACAGATTCTCCCTTGCCCTCTGGGCTTTTTCTGGGGGCAGGGTAGATTCTGGAGAGATGGACATGGGGTGATATCCCTTCAGGAAAAGAAGCAGTGACTATTATCCAGGCGAACGGCGTGGACTGGGCACTCCAAGCACTTTCACACACTATTCCCTTGGCCCTGCTCCCCTCTCCTATGAGGAGTACATCCCCACAGGCATTATCCTGTGCTCTAAGGGCACAAACCGCTGAGCAACTGAATTGAACCCAGAGTCCCAATTCCTCAGGACAGTGGACACTGAGAACAGTTGCTTCTGGTGCCCCCAGGTGGCAAACTCCAGATTTGCAGTCCCAGCGGTTCCCAGGCCCAGGCCACCCTGACTCTGAGGGGCAGTTCAGAAGAGGCTTTGTCTCCCTCATCAATCACTGCCCAAGGCTAGTAAGAGGTGGATTCAAACCCAGGCAGGCTGGCTCCAGAACCTACACTCCATAGCTACACTAGCCTGCATCAGTTCCGTGGATCTTTGCACCACCCCTGTGTCAAAAGCACAGAACTGACTATCAGTAAATTTCTCTGGGAATAGTTACGGAAAGGGATCAGGAAATAGAAATGCTCCTCTATTACCTTTCCTTTCTTGTCTCATACAAACCTTCGTACTACAAGGTCTGAATCCTCAGCTGCTCTGGTTACAGTACCTCAAAACTGCAAACGTAACTGGAAGACAACTGGCACCTCCTCTTGTGCCAGGCAGTGCCATGGTCTTTACATGGATGCTCTCCTTTAATCCTCACACAGCCCTGCAGAGTCAATATTGTGACAACTGTCTCAGCAATGGAAAGGCTGCGGTCAGAAAGATGCAGGGGTCTCTGCTCACATAATTAACGAGGACTCCTGCCCAGGTCAAACTCTAATCCATGCTTTCTATTATATTCCTGTCTTCTCCTTTCAACACCAAGTCTGAAAAATCCCCAGAAGTAAAAGTTGTGCCCACTAAATTCCAGAATCTTTTTTTTTTTTTTTTTGAGACGGAGTCTTGCTCTGTCGCCTAGGCTGGAGTGCAGTGGCGCGATCTCGGCTCACTGCAAGCTCCGCCTCCCAGGTTCACGCCATTCTCCTGCCTCAGCCTCCCGAGTAGCTGGGACTATAGGCGCCGCCACCATGCCTGGCTAATTTTTTTCTATATTTAGTAGAGACGGGGTTTCACGGTGTTAGCCAGGATGGTCTGGATCTCCTGACCTCGTGATCCGCCCGCTTCGGCCTCCCAAAGTGCTGGGATTACAGGCGTGAGCCACCGCGCCCAGCCAAATTTCAGAATCTTATGGCACCTGACAAACTTAAGAAACATGAAGGAAATGAGGTGTCATTCACTGGGAGGAGATCCTGTCATGTGTTAGGTGAGAAGACTTGCAGGGACACATCTCAAGCGCCCCCCAAATGGAGGCAGTCAAATCGCTTTCCTCATTCTGCTTTAGTGAGAAACATCATTAGCTAAGGTGTGGGCCAAGCTCCCATCTTTCACGTAGGGCCAATACAGCTGCACAGGAAACGGACTAACGGGTGTATGAGGAGTGTCTAGTACGTGCCAGGCAGTGACCAGCCAGGCAGAGCACGGAGCTTCTCTGGTGGGTTCTGCTGGCGGCCTGCGAAGGATGGGGGGGGAGCGTTAAGGAGGGAGGGTAGGGTCTGAGGCTATATGGATGTGATGAAGGAGGCAGAGACCCGAAAAACGGAATAAATGCCCTCAGGGATCAGAGACAGACTGAGAAACACAAATCCATGGTGAGAGGTCAGCGGAGTCAGAGACCCGCATGCAGACAGAGGGAGGCTGGTGGAGACACAGACACAACGAAACACATAATGAGAGAGACCAGCAAAGAGGGGATCAGAAACTCACAAAGGGAAGTCAATGGAGACACACAGACCCACGGGCGCGGGGGAAGGTGCTGGAG
The DNA here is from genome assembly GCF_003255815.1 of Theropithecus gelada. NCBI lineage: Eukaryota > Metazoa > Chordata > Mammalia > Primates > Cercopithecidae > Theropithecus > Theropithecus gelada. Next base: position 173,873,908 of record NC_037673.1, on the reverse strand, counting down.
GAAGAACCAGTGCAGCGGAGAGGCAGAGAGGGGGCGGGGAGTGGCGGAAGGCGGGAGAGGCAAAGACCCACACCGACAGACAGAAACCGGAACAGGGCGCCAGGGACCCACACGCCCTCACAGAGACCCGCAGACGTGGAGACGTGACGGCCTCGGGCTCCCAGATTCCGCGGGCGGCCGAGAAAGGAGCGGCGCCCGGGAGGACACGGCCCGGGCCGGCCGCCGCCGCTCACCTGCCGTCCTCCCAGGGCAGCTGCGCCGCTTTCCTCCGCGAGGGGAACATCGTGCGGGGAGGCGGCGGCGCATGGGGCAGGGGCTCGCAGCCCGGCCGGCCCGGCCTCCCGGGCCTACGCGGCGCCTCCGCCTCCCGCTCCGCCCAGACCCGTCCGCCCCGCCCCCCGGTCCGCCGGGTCCGCTGCTCCGGCCGCGCCGCCCGCTCCCGGAGCCGCCGCCTCCAAGGTTCTGCTTGCGAGCAGCGCGGGCGGGCCTCCCTCGCCAGGCGGCTCCTTCCTAGCAGCCCCGAGACCCGCCTGACAGCCCGAGAAACTGACGCCCAGACGCCTAGGGCCTCCCAAGTCAATGGGCTGGGACTGGACCTAAAAGTCTAGACTTCCAAACCAGCGCTCGGGGAGAATCTGCATCTCCGTCCTCTTCCCGAGGGGAGGCGGGAGCGTCCCAGGGTCCCCGTCTCGGCCCAGGCGGCGCGTTCTCCTCCGCACAAGCTTGGAGGGGCAAAGCCAAGCTCATGCCTCGGCGCTGAGTTCAGCTGACAGCCCGAGCAGACGTTAGGAGACGAGTTCTGAAGGCAAGTTGACTGAATTTGAAACTCGACTCTGCCAATTCAGCTGTGTTTTGAGCAAGCCACATCTCTGCATCTGTTTCCTCACCTGGGTATATCCATGGCTCCTATCCCATATGGTAGCTGTGGGGATTCAAGGGGAAAGTGCAAACACTTGTACAGCGCTAGGCACACAGTTCAACGCCATATAAATGACAGCTGTCATTCAGGAAAAGGGTACTTTGGTGGAGCTGAGAACTGAAGAAGGAAATAGGAGACTGAGTTCCCATATCTGCCCCGTCACCGTGGGAATTTAACCATCCCCCTCATCCCAAACCCCTCCCCACCCCTCCTGCTAGCCTCCTACCTTGGAGAAAGAAAGCGGCAGTTGTTAGGCTTGACCTTCTCTGCTCTTCGAGGCAAACTTTAAGTTTCCTAGTAGATAGCAAACATCTGTTAAGTTCTTACTATGTGCCAGTCCTTGTTAATAGTTCTTACTGCATGAAGGTTATCTCAGGTAGTCCTTATCGGTAGGTGCTTATCCCCAAGTTAAAGTTGAAGGAACTGAGCCACAGAGAAGCAAATCAGGTAATTTGGTTGCACAATCTATATGGGTTTTGGGTTTTTATTTTGTTTTTTTCTCCCCACAATCTATGAGCTTAATCACTCTGCTTCAGAGAGAACGTCACTCTGGATGGGAAATGTATCATTCCCAGTAACCCCTTTACCCCTTAAACCTGGACGTATATAATCTACCCATTCCCCTTCCTGTTGACTCCCCCAGGGCACTGCAGACCCTACACCAGAACCTTGACCAATCCACAGCCCATCTAAGGGGACCACTCCATCCGGTTAAATGTTACTACATCAGGATGAAGTCCTACTTCAGATTGTCAGATTCACTATCTCAAGAAATCAGATCTCACATAAAACCCAAATTATCTATTTTTTTTTCTTTTTTTTGAGACAAAGTATCACACTGTCGCCCGGGCTGGTGTGCAGTGGGGCGATCTCGGCTTGCTGCAGCCTCCAGCTTCTGGGTTCAAGAGATTCTTCTGCTTCAGCCTACCGAGTGGCTGGGAATACAGGCGCACGCCACCATGCCCGGCTGATTTGTGTATTTTTAGTAGAGATGGGGTTTCACTATGTTGGCCAGGCTGGTCTCGAACTCCTGACCTCGTGATCTGCCCACCTCAGCCTCCCAAAGTGCTGAGATTACAGGCGTGAGCCATCGCACCCAGCCCCAAATTATCTAATTTTTAAATGTGATATCCAGCTATAAACCATGTTGATAATGACACTTCAACTCTGGTGTCTTTTGCTTTTGTTTTTTGTCTTTGTTTTGAGACAGAGTCTCACTCTGTCGCTCAGGCTGGAGTGCAGTGGCATGATCTCAGCTCACAGCAACCTCTGCCTCCCGGGGTCAAGCAATTATCCGGCCTCTGCCTCCCTAGTAGCTGGGACTACAGGTGCCTGCCACCATGCACGACTAACTTTTGTATTTGTTAGTAGAGATGGGGTTTCACCATGTTGGCCAGGCTGGTCTTGAACTCCTGACCTCAGGTGATCTGCCTGCCTCTGCCTCCCAAAGTGCTGGGATTACAGGCATGAGCCACCGCACCTGGCCTGTGGTCTCTTTTCAGAAAACCACAACCCTAGTCTAATCATGAGAAAAACATCAGACAAACTGTAGCTGAGAAATTGTACAAAATACCTGACCTGTACTCCTCAAAACAGTCAAGGAATCATCAAAAACAAGGAAGGTCTAAGAAACTGTCACAGCCAAAAGGAGCCTAAGGAGACACAGTGACTAAATGTGATGTGGAACACAGTGACTAAATGTGATGTGGAATCCTGGAACAGAAAAAGGACAGTAGGTAAAAGCTAAGGAAGTCTGGATAAAGTAATGCATGATGTTAATAATAGGGAAAATGTCTTCACAATTTTTCTGCAATTTTAAAGCTGTTCTTTAAAAATACTTTTTTTTCTTGACACAGAGCCTCGCTCTGTTGCCCAGGCTGGAGTGCAGTGGCACCATCTTGGCTCACTGCAAGCTCCGCCTCCCGGGTTCAAGCCATTTTCCTGCCTCAGTCTCCCGAGTCCCTGGGACTACAGGCGCCCACCACCATGCCCAGCTAATTTTTCATATTATTTTTAGTAAAGACAGGGTTTCACCATGTTAGCCAGGTTGGTCTCAATCTTCTGACCTCGTGATCCGCCTGCTCAGCCTCCCAAAGTGCTGGGATTACAGGCGTGAGCAACCGCCCCCGGCCTTTTTTTTTTTTTTTTTTTTTTGAGACAGAGTCCCACTGTAGCCCAGATTGGAGTGCAGTGGTACAATCTTGGCTCACTGCGACCTCTGTCTCCTGGGTTCAAGCGATTCTCCTGCCTCAGCCTCCCGAGTAGCTGGGATTACAGGCACATGCCACCACACCTAATTTTTTTTATTTTTAGTAGAGATGAGGTTTCACCATGTTGGCCAGGCTGGTCTCATGGTCTCAAGCCATCCACCTACCTCAGCCTCCCAAAATGCTGGGATTACAGGTGTGAACCACTGTGCCCGGCCAAAAACCTTTTTTTTCATGTGAAAGAAGAATTAGTTGGCAGCATGAGCCCAGATTGCATCCTCCCAGCAGGGGAAGCAGCCCCCAGACTTGTCTCCTTCTTCCCAGTCTTTCTCACACACTGCTGTAACCTTCCTCACATTTCTTGTCAGAAGGTTCTTCTCAAAACTGCCTGCCCATTTGCCTCCCCCAACCCCCAACAGCAACCTCACATCCCTGATCAGAAACACTGTGATTCGGAGGTGCCAGTAGGGCTCTCAGTGGCTTTACCAGCCCCTGGGTGATTACTGCAAAGGGCCCAGAGGCCAGAGGGAGGGGGCAGGCATTTACCCACCACCTGCTCAGTATTAGCCAGCCAAGCTGCTGCCTTCAGCTTGTGCCTGTGGGTGCCTGCAGCCCCTCTTGAAAGGTGGGCATATCCGGCCGGGCGCGGTGGCTCAAGCCTGTAATCCCAGCACTTTGGGAGGCCGAGACGGGCGGATCACGAGGTCAGGAGATCGAGACCATCCTGGCTAACACGGCGAAACCCCGTCTCTACTAAAAACACAAAAAATTAGCCGGGCGAGGTGGCGGCGCCTGTGGTCCCAGCTACTCGGGAGGCTGAGGCAGGAGAATAGCGGGAACCCGGGAGGCGGAGCTTGCAGTGAGCTGAGATCTGGCCACTGCACTCCAGCCTGGGCGACAGAGCGAGACTCCGTCTCAAAAAAAAAAAAAAAAGAAAGAAAGGTGGGCATATCCAAATCGCTTCCCTGGGGCTCAAGGCTTCTCTAACTCTAATCCAACCTTCCTTTCCAGCTTCCTCACAACACCCTCTGCAGCCGAAACAAAACACCCATCCACCTCCATTCCAGCTGTTTACCTCCACTTCTCCAGTCACCTCTGTCCTGCCATCTCTTTCCAGCAGAATCCTTCCTCTCCTTCGTGGTCCTGGTTGAAATCACTTGCTGTTGGTTTAGCCCATCAGCATCCTTGTGCCTGCCAGCCCAGGGTGGCTGTCCTGTAGCACTCCCTGCTCAATGAACCTCCTTACCAGGCACTTCCTGGCAGCACCCGTGACAATGCTGCTCACTGACTCCAGAAACAGAGGGGACTTCACCAGGGAGCTGGCACGGGGGAAAGGGTGTAGATTTGAGCACCAGCCCAATTTACTTGTTGTATAATCTTGGACAAACCTACTATTCCCTGCCACAGGAAGGCCTGGAGAAGAAGGAAAGAATGAAGCCGACTGGCGGGAATTCACTTTGGAATGTGAAGTGCTTTGCTCTTTGGAAGAACTGACATTCTCTGAAGCTTCTTGCAGTTATGCCCACTGATGGTTGAGTAACTTGCACTGGACAAGTTTTTTTTTTTTTTTTTTTTTTTATTGGGAAACTCATGTAACAAACCTAAATTTATTGAAAATGAAATCAGTAAGACTCTGCAGGCTCCACCTCAACCAGCACCAAGGCCTCTACTTGGTCTGGTCCCAGTTCTTTAAGCCCCAGAATGGACAACCATGTGAAGAAGCTGAGGTCAAATGCAGGGCCACATGCCCACACTGCAAACCCCTCCACCCACCCTCAACTCACACACACACTGGGATCAGCAGGTCTAGGCTGAAATAGAGAACAGTGAGGTTTCCAGGGTGGCAGGTAGGTATGACAGGCACCATACCCCAACCCGCTCAAACCCTAAGTTAGCAAAGGAAGACAGAAGACTGGCTTGCCTGCCCATCCCCCTCCCCCCACCCCCGACAGCAGCCTCACATCCCTGATCAGTAACACTGTGATTCGGAGGTGCCAAGAGGAGGGACATTACCAGCCCCTGGGTGATTACTGCAAAGGGCTCAGAGGCCAGAGAGAGAGGGCAGGCATTTGCCTCACCACCTGCTCAGGATTAGCCAGCCAAGCTGCTGCCTTCAGCTTGTGCCTGTGGGTGCCTGCAGCCCCTCTCCCTTCCAGAACAGGTATGGCTGGAAACCAGTCCTCCTGCCAAAAGTCAGTTCCAGGAGGTCCTTTCTCCCCCAGCCTGGGAGGATGGGTTGTGACACCTGGGAGAGCTACACAAGCTTCTTGGCTTCAAAGAAGCTCTTGAGGTGCCGCATCTGCCAGACACCGATGGCCACGAGGATGAGGGTCTGCAGAATGGACCACCACAGCACCCGCTGGTTGGTGCTCTCACTGGTCTGCCGGAAGCGCTCCTCTCGCCACTGTAGGGGAATATAAGGTGAGCCTGAGTTGGCTGGGGCTGCTAGAACTGCTGCATTCCCAGCCCAAGAGGATGCCCAACGTCAGCCAGCTTTTCCCAGGTTCCAACCAAGTGCCTGCAAAGTGTCACTCTACCTGGGGACTATCTTTACCCTCAGGCAACCTACTCATTCTCCCAAGTCTGTTTCTTCATCTGTCAGGCATAGTCCTCACCTAGTCCTGCCCTGGTGCCTGGGAGAGAGATAAGGTAGTTGTGGTATCACCCCACGAGGCAGAGCTGTCCTGGAGCATGCAGGAGTGGACGTGCTCTATGCCCTCTGCCTAGGTCTCCAGGCTGCTCCTTGAAGATGTTGGGCACAGGCTGTAAACTGGCAGGCTGGGGGCTGGATCTGGCCTTTATGTATGTTTTGTTGGGCTCACACAGTGCACAGTCTTTTGTCAACATTTAAAACCCAGACAATTTGTGCAGCAGCAATAGAAAAAAATAAAAAATAAATTAAAATGTTCACATAAAAATCTTGGCTATTTCCTCTTGAAAAAAATGGGACATCTGCAAACTCAAGGCTGGTATTTCTGCAAGAAGGCCCCCAGGTGACACTGAATAGTGGCTGTGCTTGTTTAGATGGGTCACTGCCCTGCTAGTCCTTCAAGTCACAGATTCATTCATGGTACTCTCTGGTTCCTGGTCACCGGTAAGTTTGAGACCCTGGTCCTGGGAGCATGTGGACCCACTGAAACAGCACCCAAGGTGTTGGTATCAAATCCTACTGTGCCATTCTGTAACTGTGATTTAGGGAAACGACAGCTTCTTATGAGTCTGTATCCCCAATTACAAGGTGGAGTTAGTAATACCCACCCCACAGCCTACAATGCAGTTCAGGTCAGTCCCTTGGGGGTCTCAGAATGAATCTGATGTGAAATTCCTGACTGAGCCAGTGGGCAGCTTCTAGGGAGAAGCCCACTGCTCCTGGCCCAGTCACTCACCCGCTGGTAGTTCTGCTCTTTCTGGATCTGCTCTACTTGTTCCACCAGCTGTCGCACTCGTAGCTGCAACTCACTCAACTTGTCTTTAGCGGCAATTTCTGCATAGTCGTTGGCATGTTCACCTACCTGGATGTCCAGGTGAACTCTCTGAGGACAGACAAAGGAGATAAGGGAAATCTGGCAGCCCTGCTCCATCTTCCTGCCAGAAACTGACAGCTCATCCCCGACTTTCCTTCATCTGTTCGTTTAGCCAACAGACTGGGCCCTCTTCAGTGTCTTAGCCCCATGGGGCTCTGGGCACACAAGCATGTATTAAGCTTGGGCTGGTGCTCTGAATGAGGCATATACAAAGAGCTCAGTCATTGTGTCCTGAATACCCACTAGAAACCCAGCGTTCTTAGGAGACACAAAATCTGACACGATCCTCTCACACCCACAGCACCACCAGTCCCCCAGTCCTCACCAAGGGATGAAGGCTGAAAGCTGCAAGTCTCATATAGGCCCACTTATCAGCATGCCTCCAACAGAGGGAGAACTTGGGGAACTGGAGTGAAGACAGACCTGGTGCTCTCCAGGGGTATGTGAGGTGAAACTGAATCTGCCCTTGGAGGCATACAAAGGATGAAGGCTGAAAGCTGCAACTCCCATGTGGGCCCACTTACCAGCATGCCTCCAGCAAAGAGGGAGAACTTGGTGGAATTGGAGTGAAGACAGATCTGGTGCTCACCAGGGGTATGGGAGGTGAAAGTGAACCTGCCCTCGGAGCCATACTGCCGGGCCAGGATGACCTGGAGGAAGGGAACAAGCTTCAGTCAGTGTTATGGTAGGGATGGGAATGGAGGAAAACAGTGCTTAACACTCTAAGTACCGCAAAAGTTGACAAGCACAGCCTCTGGCACCTCACAACACTAAAAGATCCAAAGCTGCTCAGCAGCTCTTGCCATATACTTGTCTGAGAACTCTCTGGGGCAGGTGTTTAGAGTCTGAGAGACTGACATCAGGGTGGCAAGTAACTGACTGCTCTTGGGAAAGGCTTTCCTTTATAGTTCATGCCCTTTCAACTCTTCTGGTGTGAGCTGTTTTTTGGGTTTTTGTTTTTGAGACAGTCTCACTCTGTCATCCCAGCTGGACTGCCATGGTGCTATCTCAGTTCACTGCAGCCTCAGCCTCCCAGGTTCAAGCGATTATAATGCCTCAGCCTCCCAAGTATCTGGGATTACAGGTGTGTGCCACCACACCTGGCTTTTTTTTTTTTTTTTTTTTTTTTTGTATTTTTACCAGATACGGGATTTGCCAGACGGGGGTTGCCCAGGCTGGTCTTGAACTCCTAGCCTCAAGTGATCCACCCGCCTCAGCATCCCAAAGTGCTGGGATTACAGGCATGAGCCACCACACCCCCCGTGAGTTTGTTTTCTAATGAAAGTTGACAGAAGGTGACAGCTGAAGGATTTTGCCGTTCGTTTTCATATCCCCTTATTTGTGAAGATTAAAAGCAGCTCATTTTGTGGGGAAAGTATCATGTTCTGTGAAATCTTAAAGTCTAGATGGCTTTAAGAGTTGACAAAACTCTTTGATTTTTATCACCACAATTAATCCGCCCATTTCACAGACCGGGAAAATGGTTCCGGGAAGGTAAGTAACTTGGCAGGGTCATGCAACAGTCAGGATATTCCCACAACATCAACTGTCTCTCCCACTGTAGCAGATGCAGGAACTAGAAGAGGAAGTGCCAGAGCCTGCCTGGCTGAAAGCTTGATGGAAAGGAACGGGGGGGATTGGCTCACCTTGTCCTCTGGGTCCTTCACCTCCACAAACATGCCAAGCCCCGGGGTGGCCGGCTGGTACTCCTCCCGCTGCTTGTCATACAGCTGCGTCCGGTAGTTTCCTGGAGGGAAGCAGGGCGAGCCCAGGTCAGAGGAGCACGAGGTGGCATGGGCTCCCCGACCGCCTGGGCACAGCGAGGCCGTCTCCTCTCGGCTCTAGAGAGCTGACTGTCGCGCATCCCCTGCCCCAAGACCACGGTCACGTCCCAAACTCGCCCCTTCCTCCCCGCCCCCGCACCTATGACCATGGTCTCGTCCGGGATCTCCTCAATAAAGCACTTCTTCTCCGTCTCTCCGATGTGAAAGTAGAGCGCGCTTCCGCGCGTCGCCAACCACAGTAGCAGCAGAAGGGTCCGCATCACTCTGCCCAGCCCGGTTCCGGGCCAGGGCCGGACAACCAGCACGCCCAGCTCCACAGCCATCTTGCTCCACCAGCCTGCGCAGCCGCAACCGGCCGCGCCACGTCGCCCTGCCGCCGCCGCGGTGCCTGCCGGGACCGCGAGTTCCGCCGGTGGACCACAAATCCCGAGATGTCCCGCGACCCTGGCGCGGCAGTACCTGATTGGGGCGCGGCTCTTACCTGAGAGAGAGCAGATGCCCTAGAATAAAAACTTATTTCAGTTGACTCTCTTCACGGCCTGGCAACTGACGATGGTTACCAGCTTTTTATAGATGAAACTGAGGTCGTTTGTTTGAGGTCGCGGAGCGAATTGCGAACGGGGACAGGATTCGAACCTAGGATCCCTGACTTTCCTTGGCACAGCATTTACCACTCTTGATTTGCTTCTACCTTTAAAAAATGAATTTAAAGAGAACGACGAAATAATGCACAAATGTATTATCAAACGAGATTAAAAGAAAAAAAAAAGGTCTCCCATTACCACTTATTTGTCCTCATACCCTCTCAAGCATTTCTCCGACCACCAACACACACACACACACACACACACACACACACACACACACACACACAGAGCCTCTGCTGCCGGATCCCGACTGCAATAACTCGTTACTATCAATTCTACAGAAATAGGATCATAAGAGAGTACTATGAGCAAATATAAGCCAACAAACTGGATAAAGTAGATGAAATAGACAAATTTATAGAAATGCAAAACTGACTCAGAGTAGATAACAGAATCCGAATAAACCTATAACTAGTGAGGAGATTGAATCAGTAATAAAAATCATTCTTACTTAATATAGTTAAGATATCAATACTACCCAAAGCAATCTACAGATTTAATGCAATCCCTATCAAAATCCCAATGACATTTTTGTAGAAACAGAGAAACTCATTCTCCAATTCATATACTCTCAAGGGATCTTGATTAGCCAAAACAATCCTAAAAAAGAAGAATAAAGCTGAAGAACTCACATTTCCTCGTTTCTAAACTTACTTCCAAGCTTCAGTCATCAAGACAGTGTAGTACTGGCGTATAGACAGACACATAGACCAATGGAATACAATAGAGAGCCCCAGGATATGCCCTCCCATATATGGTCAAATAATTGTTAACAAGGAGGCCAAGCCCATTCAATGCAGGGAGGAGGGACAGTCTTTCCAACAAATGGTGCTGGGAAAACTGGGTATTCACATGCAAAAAAGTGAAGGTGGATCCTTGTCTAACGCCATATATAAAAATTCTCTCAAAAAGACCCAGAACTTTAAAAATCCCAAAGCATAAAACTCATAGAAAATATATAGCAAAGGCTTTACCACATCGGATTTGGTAACAGACTTCCTGGATATGACACTAAAGGCACAGGCCACAAAAGAAAAAATAGACAAACTGGACTTTGTGAAAACTAAAACATTTTGTGCATCAAAAGACACTGTAGCAGAGTAAAGAGGCAACCCACAGAATGGGAGAAAATATTTGCAAATCATATATCTGACGAAGGATTAATATCTGGAATATGCAGAGACTTCTAAAACTAGTAACAAAAAAAAGAACTATCTGATTCAAAAATCACAACAAAGGACTTGAATAGACATTTCTCCAATGATCAACAAGTGGCGAGTGAGCACACAAAAAGATGCTCAACATCACTAATCATTAGGGAACCACAAATCACAATGAGATAAAAAACAATGAGATACTACGTCATATACCCATTAAGATGACAACTAGAAAAAAAAAAGGAAAAGAAAGAAAGTACAAACATTGACAAGGATGTGGGGAAATTGAACCCTTGTGCACTGTTGGTGGGAATGTAAAATGGTACAGACACTGTGGAAAACAGTATAATGATTCCTCAAAAAAGTAAAAATAGGCTGGGTGTGGTGGTTTATGCTTTTTTTCTCTCTCTTTTTGAGACGGAGTCTCGCTCTGTCACCCAGGCTGGAGTGCAGTGGTGCGATCTCGCTCACTGCAAGCTCCACCTCCCGGGTTCACCCCATTCTCCTGCCTCAGCCTCCCAAGTAGTTGGGACTACAGGTAGCCACCATGCCCAGCTAATTTTTTTGTGTGTGTTTTTAGTAGAGACGGGGTTTTACCGTGTTAGCCAGGATGGTCTCGATCTCCTGACCTCGTGATCTGCCCGCCTCGGCCTCCCAAAGTCTTGGGATTACAGGCGTGAGCCACCGCACCCGGCCAGCTTAGGTTTATAATTCCAGTGCTTTGGGAGGCAGAAGCAGGAGCATTGCTTGAGTCCAGGAGTTCGAGACCAGTCAGGGCAACATGACAAAACCCCATTTCTACAAATAATACAAAAATTATCTGTATCTGGTGGCATGTGCCTGTAGTCCCAGCTACTCAGGAGGCTGAGGTGAGAGGATTGCTTGAGCCTGGGAGGTCAAGGCTGCAGTGAGCTGTGATCATGCCACTGCACTCCAGCCTGGGTGACAGAGCAAGACGCTGTCTCAAAATAAATAAATAAAAATAGAATTACCATATGATCCAGCAATTCCATATCTAGATATGTGTTCAAAATAATTAAAAGTAGGGTCTCAAAAAGATATCTGTACACATATGTTCACAGCAGCATTCTTCACAAGCAAAAAAACAAAATGGAAGTGACCCAGTTGTTCATCAGTAGATGAATGATGGATAAGCGAAACATGGTATATCCACACAATGGAAAATCCTTTCAGCCTTAGAAAGGATGGGAATTCTGACACATGCTGCAACATAGATGAACCTTGAAAACATTACGCTAAGTGGAATAAGCCAGATATAAAATGATAAATACTGGGTAATTCTATGTATATGAGGTACTAGATACATCAAAATCACAGAGACAGAAAGCAGAATGGTGGTTGCCAGTGACTGGAGGACAGGGAGAGTAGGAAGTTATTGTTTAATAGGTATAGAGTTTCAGTTTTCCAAGATAAAAAGAGTTCTGTAGACGGATGGTGGTGAGAGTTGTATGGCAACATAATGTACTTAATCCCACTGAACTGTACACTTAAAAACAGTCAACTTTATGTTATGTTTATTTTACCACAATAAAAACAATTGGAAAAAATCCACTAAGTAATAACCATTGTATGATGTGCCACAGTTTGTTTAATCATTAATCATTGAAGGACATCTGAGCTGTTTCCAGTTTGGCACTGTTATAAATAAAAATGCACAGTGGTGGCCGGACTCGGTGGCTCATGCTGTAATCCCAGCACTTTGGGAGGCTGAGGTGGGTGGATCACCTGATGTCAGGAGTTTGAGACCAGTCTGGCCAACATGGTGAAACCCCATCTCTACTAAAAATACAAAAAGTAGCAAGGCGTGCCAGGCCTATAATCCCAGCTAGTCAGGAGGTGGAGGCAGGAGAATTGCTTGAACTGGGGAGTTTGAGGCCACAGTGAGCCATGATGGCACCAGTACTCTCTAGCCTGGGAGAAAGACCCTGCCTCTAAAAAATAAGTAAATAATAACAATGACAAATAAGCCTATGAAAATATGTTCATCATTATATGTCATTAGAGAATTGTAAATTAAAGCAAAATGACATAAATACTAGTATGCTCCAATTACAATGGCCAAAATCCAGAACACTGACAACACCAGATACTGGCAAGGATGTGGAGCAACAGGAACTCTCATTCATTGCTGGCGGGAATACGAAGTAGTATGGCCACTTTGGAAGAGTTTGGCAATTTCTTACAAAGCTAAACACACTCTATGTTTTTTTATTTTTTTGGTTTTTTTTTTTTAATGGAGACAGAGTCTCGCTCTGTCGCCCAGGCTGGACGCTCACTGCAAGCTCTGCCTCCCGGGTTCACGCCATTCTCCTGCCTCAGGCTCCCAGGTAGCTGGGACTACAGGCGCCCACCACCACGCCTGGCTAATGTTTTGTGTTTTTAGTAGAGACAGAGTTTCACTGCATTAGCCAGCATGTTCTTGATCTCCTGACCTCGTGATCCGCCCACCTGGGCCTCCCAAAGTGCTGGGATTACAGGCGTGAGCCACCGCGCCCGGCCGGGAAAGAAAGTTCATGAGGGATTTAATAATAGAGGGAAGTAGAGATGGTGGCAGTAGGAGAATATGAATGTGTGTGTGTGTGTGTGTAATTTGGAACATAAGTATATAAGTTGTTCCAGAAATGTGTTCAAGGAAACAGGGAATTAGAAACTAAGGGCAGGGCACGGTGGCTCACACCTATAATCCCAGCACTTTGGGAGGCTAAGGTGGGCGGATCACGAGGTCAGGAGATTGAGACCATCCTGGCTAACATGGTGAAACCCTGCCTCTACTAAAAAAGGTACAAAAAATTAGCCGGGCATGGTGGCAGGCACCTGTAGTCCCCGCTACTTGAGAGGCTGAGGCAGGAAAATGGCGTGAACCCGGCAGGTAGAGCTTGCAGTGAGCCGAGATTGTGCCACTGCCCTCCAGTTAGGGCGACAGAGCAAAACTCCATCTCAAAAAAAAATAAAAAAGAAACTAAGTAAGTCAGTGTTGATGGTAAATGGAGATCTTAATGCAAAGTACCTGAGTGTATTCAAATTCTGCAGACATGTGACAGGACAGCCTATAATAGTGAACACTGTGCCAGGAAGTTATTTTAAGTTACGTCTAGCTAGACAGTAATTCAATGGCTGACAAGACCTACTGTAAGGTTTTTTAGTGAATTATAAGATAACTTTAATGACAGCACGGTGGCTCACATCTGTAATCCCAACACTTTGGGAGGCCAAGGCGGGAGGATTGCTTGAACCCAGGAGTTCAAGACCAGCCTGAGCAACACAGTGAGACCCTGTCTCTACGATAAATAAATAAAACTTTAATAGATTATTGACTCACATAGACAAAATCTTTGCACGATTGTTCAAGTTGGTTTGGCATGTTATTAAAAGAGTTGACTCCAAATACTCCAGTATTTTGAAACTTATACTTGAACAAGTATGTTCTTGCTTTTTGTATCAATAGTGTCTTTTGCATTTATTTAGATCTTCTCAAATTTTTTAAACCAGCTTTCTTGTAGTTTTTAGCATATATGTCTAGTGCATTTTTGCTAGATTTATACCTACATATTTTACCTTTTAGGGTTATTGTAAATAGTATTCTACTTTAAATTGCTGTGTTCATGTGTGAATTGCTAGTATATAGATATACAATTGGGTTTTTTCTTTGTCTTACATCCTGCAAACTTGTTAAACTCATTTATTAGTCCTAGGAATATTCTGTAGATTTTCTGAGATTTTCAGTGTAGACAATCATGGCATATGCAGATAGAGACAGTTATTTCCACCTTTCTTCTCCTTTCTTTTCTCTTTTTTTTCTTCTTAGACATGGGATATCACGACAAAAGTGACTCCATCTTGGATGCTAACCTGCCATGTTGACTTTTGATTAGTCCCAGTCTCAGGAATGCCTCCTGATTCCTACTTTATTTACTGTCCTTAGTGTCCCTAGTTTACTTGTCAACCTTGATGTTATCACACCAATTATAGGCGATTATGCATACAGCATTATTGCCTGTCCTGGCGGGTTGCCTCCCATTGCCTCCCTGGAGCACATATCCCCTTTTCCTATGATATATAAGCCCTGGATCTGGGGAGTAATTGTGGAGAGCTACCTGTTTTGCAGCTTCCCAAGACCATGCTACTACCTGTAAGTTCCCCAATAAATCACCCAATACTGACAAACAGGATTTGTGTGCCTCCTTCTTTGATTCCCTGGCTCTTTTGGCATTTGGAGATCGTTTTGCGTATAAGGCCCTTTCATGGAACACAGGGTCTCACTCTGTCACCCAGGCTGGAATACAGTGGCGCCATCATAGCTCCAACTCCAGCTTCAAACTCCTGGGCTCATGGGATCCTCCTGCCACAGTCTCCTGAGTCTCTGCTATTACAGGAGCATGCCACCACGCCCAGCTAATTTTTTTGTTTGTTTGTTTGTTTGTTTTAACAGAGATGGAGTCTCCCTCTGTTGCCCAGGCTGGTCTCAAATTCCTAGCCTCAAGTGATCCTCCTGCCTTGGTCTCTCAAAGGGCCGGGGTTACAGGCATAAGCCACTGCATCTGGCCCTATGTCTTCCTTTCTAATCTGTATGCCTTTATTTCCCTTTTCCTGCACTACAACTATAACTATAACTTCCAGTACTGTGTTGAATAGCAGTGGTGAGAGCAGACTTCCCTGCCGTAATGCTAATCTTAGGAGGAAAGCCTTCCGTTTTACACCTTTAGGAATAATGTGAGGTCAGGCACGGTGGCTCATGCCTGTAATCTCAACACTTTGGGAGGCCAAGGTGGGTAGATCACTTGAGGTCCGGAGTTCGAGATGAGCCTGGGCAACATGGCGAAAACCCGTCTCTACTAAAAATACAAAAAATAGTCAGGCGTCGTGGCATGTGCCTGTGATCCCAGCTGCTTGGGAGGCTGAGGTGGGTGGATCACTTGAGCCCAGAAGGTCAAGGCTGCAGTGAGCTGTGATCGCACCACTGCACTCCAGCATGGGTGACAGGATGAAACTATCTCTCAAAAAAAAAAAAAAGTGAGCTGTAGCTTTTTTATAAATTTTTTTTTCCAAGTTGAGGAATTTTCTCTCTATTCCCATTTTTTAAGAGGTTTTTTGTTTTTGTTTGTTTGTTTGTTTTGTTGCCATGAGTGCATGTTGAATTTAGTCAAATGCTCTTTTTATTTTTTGCATTGATATGATTGTGTGATTTTTATTCCTTAGGCTGTCAACATGGTGGATTACAGTGATTAATCTTTGAATATTGAAATAGTCCTTCATCCCTAGAATAAATCCCCATCCAGGTCGTGGTATATAATTCTTTTTATATATATGGCTGAATTTGTTATGCTAATAACTATGCTAATATGTTAAGGATTCTTTTATCTAAATACCATTAGTCTTCAGTTTTCTTTTGTTACACTGTTTTTGTCTGGCTTTGGTATCAGGGTATTTGTTACTAGCTTCATAAAATGAATTGAGAAGTATTTCCTCCTCTTTTATTTTCTGGAAGAAATTGTGTAGAATTGATGTCAATTTCATCTGAACAGTGTGGTAGAGGCTGGGCGCAGTGGCTCACGCCTGTAATCCCAGCACTTTGGGAGGCCGAGGTGGGCAGATCACCTGAGGTCAGGAGTTCGAGACCAGCCTGACCAACATGGAGAAATCTCGTCTCTACTAAAAATACAAAATTAGGCTGGGCGCAGTGGCTCAAGCCTGTGATCCCAGCACTTTGGGAAGCCGAGACGGGTGGATCACGAGGTCAGGAGATCGAGACCATCCTGGCTAACACGGTAACCCCGTCTCTACTAAAAAATACAAAAAACTAGCCGGGCGTGGTGGCGGGCGCCTGTAGTCCCAGCTACTTGGGAGGCTGAGGCAGAAGAATGGCATAAACCCAGGAGGCGGAGCTTGCAGTGAGCTGAGATCGCGCCACTGCACTCCAGCCTGGGCGACAGAGCAAGACTCCGTCTCAAAAAAAGAAAAAATACAAAATTAGCCAGTGTGGTTGTACATGCTTGTAATCCCAGCTACTCAGGAGGCTGAGGCAGGAGAATCACTTGAACCAGGGAAGCGGAGGTTTGGTGAGCTGAGATGGCGCCTTTGCATTCTAGCTTGGGCAACAAGAGGAAACTCTTTGTCTAAAAAAAAAAATGTGGTAGAATGCTCCAGTGAAATCATCTGGGCCTTGAAATTTCCTTTTGGGGAGTGTTTTAATTATGAATTAAATTTCTTTGATAGCTATAGGGCTATTCAAAGTATCTATTTCATATTGGTAAGTTGTGATAATGTGTGCTTTTTGAGTAATTGATCTATTTGCCTAAATTGTTACATTTATGTATGTAGGGGTTCAGTCAGGATGGTGAGGAAAATTATAAAATAAAACACAAATCTTGGAAGGCCAAAAAGTTTTTGCATAGCTTTAGATAGTTTGGCTGAAGGTAGCCTAATCCTCTTTGAGTGATAGCAAGGGTAATTAACATAGGAATGTAAAGGAGTCTATCTAAATAGCTTGTTTACTTGTGTGGTTCTAAAAGTAACCTTTAATCATTTGCCGGCAGGATGGGGCTGGCAGGATGGCGCTCTCGGGGAGGCAGGGAAGGTGACCAGGTTGATTACCCTCTAATGGTGTTTACTTGAGACTTGTTGATTACCCTCTAATGGTGTTTACTTGTGTTTGATGTGTGCTAAATAAATGTGGAGAAGGCCAGGGAGTTGGGACCACGGTTGCAACTGTTTACAGCACCCTCCTCAGGGTCCGTAAGGGGCCCAGACACTGGGCCCGACTGACAAGCAGAATATCTGTGTCGGTGTACGTTATTCATCCTTTGTTGAGTCAAGGTCTGCAGCACAGAGCCCCACATACGTATGTAAAGTTGTCCATGGCTTTATTCTCTTATGATCTTTTGAAGTGGGCAGGGTCTGTACTGATGTCACCCGTTTCATTACTGATACTGGTGATTTATGTCTTCTTTCTTTTTTCTTCATCAGTTTTGTTAGAGGTTTGTCAATTTTATCAGTCTTTTCAAAGAATCAGCTTTTTGTGTCATTTATTTTCTCTGTTGCTTTTCTGTTTTCAATTTCATTGGTTTCTGCTTATTTTTTCCTTTTCTGCTTGCTTTGAATTTACTTTGTTCTTTTTCTAGTGACTTGAAGTACGACTTTGCAGTTTTTTTGTTTTGTTTTGTTTTGTTTTTTGAGACAAGGTCTCACTCTGTCACCCAGAATGGAGTACAGTGGCAAGATCTTGACTTATCGCAGCCTCCACCTCCCAGGTTCAAGCTATTCTCCTGCCTCATCGTCCCAAATAGCTGGGATTACAGACATGTGTCACCACGCCCTGCTAATTTTTGTATTTTTAGTAGAGATGGGGTTTCACCATGTTGGCCAGCCTGGTCTCGAACCCCTGACCTCAGGTGATCCACCATCTTCAGCCTCCCAAAGTGCTGAGATTGCAGGCATGAGCCACTGCACCCAGCCAGAAGTAGTTTAGATATTGATTTGAGACTTTTTTAGTTAGGATTTTGGTTGCACTTAGCTGGAGGAATGGAGAAAAGTATGTCTATATCATCTTCTCAGAAGCAGAAGTCCTAAACTATCAGGTATGTTTTAAAGAAAAAATTATTCCAGAATAAATTAAATCCTTATTCTCTCCATCCCTTTCCAGATGCAGCGGCTTTAATAACTCTGATTTGTATCTATTCCACTAATAAGGAATTTCAAAAACAGGCTGGGCATGGTGGCTCACATGGGTAATCCCAGCACTTTGAAAGCCTGAAGCAGGAGAGCTGCTTGAGGTCAGGAGTTCGAGACCAGACTGGGCAACATGGTGAAACCCTGTCTCTACAAAAAAATACAAAAATTAGCCAGGTGTTGTGGCTCGCACCTGTAGTCCCAACTACTTAACCAGGCGTGGTGGCGTGTTCCTGTAGTCCCAGCTACTTAGGAGGCTGAAGTGGGAGGATTACTTGAGCCCAGGAGGTCAAGGCTGCAGTGAACTGTGATTGTGCCACTGCACTCTAGCCTGGGTGACAGTGAGACGCAGCCTCAATAAATAAATAAACAAAAATAAATTAAAAGAAATAAATTATGGACCAGGCGCAGTGGCTCATGCCTGTAATCCCAACACTTTGGGAGGCCAAGGTGGGTGGATCATCTGAGATCAGGAGTTCGAAACCAGGCTGGCCAACATGGTAAAACCCAGTCTCTACTACAAATGCAAAAAGAAAATTAGCCAGGTATGGTGGCACACACCTGCAATCCCAGCTACTCGGGAGCCTGAGGCAGGAGAATCGCTTGGACCTGGGAGGCGGAGGTTGCAGTGAGCTGAGATTGTGCCACTGCACTCCAACCTGGGCGACAGAGTGAGACTCTGTCCCAAAAAAATAAAATAAAATAAATTATGGCACACTTCTATAATTAAATATCTTATAGCCATGAAAAAAGAATGGGCAGGTTTATAGGTGCTAATTTGGCAGATCTCCATAATAAATTATTACATTAAAAAATAATATAAATGCATATGTATATAATTGTGCATAATGCAGTGTTCCATTTATGGAGTAAACAAAGGGGCAGATATATGCATATGCACATACTTGTATAGACAGAATATTTCTGATTAGCAGTAAGAACTGGTGACTGTGCTTGCCTATATAAAAGAGGAACATGGGTTTGGGGATTTATAGTGGGAGAGGAACCTGCTTTGTAAATGTTTTACTGAAGCATAAAACAAATGCAGAAAAGTGCATAAGCTAAATGTTTACATCTCAGTGCATTTTCTTTTTTTTTTTTTTTTTTTTTTTTTTTTTTTTTTTTTTT
>NC_037673.1:173684380-173854756 GCF_003255815.1 Theropithecus gelada | reverse complement strand
TTTTTTTTTTTTTTTTTTTTTTTTTTTTTTTTTTTGAGACGGAGTCTGGCTCTGTCGCCCAGGCTGGAGTGCTGTGGCCGGATCTCAGCTCACTGCAAGCTCCACCTCCCGGGTTTACGCCATTCTCCTGCCTCAGCCTCCGGAGTAGCTGGGACTACAGGAGCCCGCCACCTCGCCTGGCTAGTTTTTTGTATTTTTTAGTAGAGACGGGGTTTCACCGTGTTAGCCAGGATGGTCTCGATCTCCCGACCTCGTGATCCGCCCGTCTCGGCCTCCCAAAGTGCTGGGATTACAAGCTTGAGCCACCGCGCCCGGCCATCTCAGTGCATTTTCATAAACTGAATACAATTTGTGAAAATACCAATACCAATACCAGATGCCATGAATTTGGTTTTTTTGGGGTTTTTTTTTGTTTTTTTTGTTTTTGAGACGGAGTCTCGCTGTGTCGCCCAGGCTGGAGTGCAGTGGCGCGATCTCGGCTCACTGCAAGCTCTGCCTCCCAGGTTCACACCATTCTCCCGCCTCAGCCTCCGAGTAGCTGGGACTACAGGCGCCCGCCACCACGCCCGGCTAGTTTTTTGTATTTTTAGTAGAGACGGGGTTTCACCAAGTTAGCCAGGATGGTCTTGATCTCCTGACCTCGTGATCCACCCGTCTCGGCCTCCCAAAGTGCTGGGATTACAGGCTTGAGCCACCGCGCCCGGCCATGAATTTGTTTAGTTGCTGCCTCTGCATCTATTTTTTTAGGTCTGACATAAGTTGTCTGAAACCCAGCCATACTCTTTCACCTTTGGCCTAGTTCACCTTTCCTGTCCCCATGTAGTTGCTTGTGATATAATTCACTCATTCCTCTTCCCACTGACTCAAAACCCAACACACCCATAGCTGCTGACCATGATAAAACCTAATGGTCATCACCAGGGTCATGTAAATGTTTCCCCCTTCATGCATGCTTTCTTTAAAATGCTCAACATCACTAATGATCAGGGAACTGCAAATCTAAACCACAATGCAATACTATCTTACTCCTGCAAGGATGGCCACGATCAAAAAATAATAGATGTTGGGAGGATGCAGTGAACAGGGAACACCTCTACACTGCTGGTGGAAATGTAAACTAGTACAACCACTATGGAAAACAGTGTGGAGATTCCTTAAAGAACTACAAGTAGAACTACCATTTGATCCAGAAATCCCACTACTGGGTATCTACCTAGAGGAAAAGAAGTCATAATACAAAAAAGATACTTGCACATGCATGTTTACAGCAGTACAATTCACAGTTCCAAAAATGTGGAACCAACTTAAATGCCCATCAATAAAAGAGTGGATAGAGAAACTGTGATTGATACACACACACACACACACACACACACACACACACACACACACACACACGATGGAATACTACTCAGCCATAAAAAGGAATGAATTCATGGCATTTGCAGCATCCTAGATGGAACTGGAGACTATTATTCTAAGTGAAGTAACTCGGGAAGGGAAAACCAAACGTCATATGTTCTCACATATAAGTGGAAGCTGGCCGGGCGCGGTGGCTCAAGCCTGTAATCCCAGTACTTTGGGAGGCCAAGACGGGCGGATCACGAGGTCAGGAGATCGAGACCATCCTGGCTAACACAGTGAAACCCCGTCTCTACTAAAAAAAATACAAAAAACTAGCCGGGCGAGGTGGCGGGCGCCTGTAGTCCCAGCTACTCGGGAGGCTGAGGCAGGAGAATGGCGTAAACCCGGGAGGCAAAGCTTGCAGTGAGCTGAGATCCGGCCACTGCACTCCAGCCTAGGCGACAGAGCGAGACTCCATCTCAAAAAAAAAAAAAAAAAAAAAAAAAAAAAGTGGGAGCTAGGCTATGAGGCTGCAAAGGTGTAAGAACGACACAATAGACTCTAGGGACTCAAGGGGAAAGGGTCCGACGCGGGTGAGGAATAAGAGTCTACAAATTGGGTTCAATGTATACTGCTTGGGTGATGGGTGCACCAAAACCAAAATCTCACAAATCACCACTAAAGAACTTACTCATGTAACCACCTGTTCCCCAAAATCTTATGGAAATTTAAAAAAAAAAAGAAACTTTTTAAAAATAGCCAATTCACACTGCCTGCAGGAAAGCCTAAAGAATAAAGTCCATTTACTTAATAAAGGCAGGTCCACAAGTCCTGTCTCATGCACCCCCACCCCACCCACTGGGTGCGTTCTCCACTGTCTCTGGACTTCCCAAAGGACTTCATGGCACCCCTCTTCTCTCTGGGGTCTGTGAGTAATCAGGTGCCACTGCTATTTCATGTGTTTCATTGTGCTGTCCCTGCTGTGTCTCATCCGACTGACACACCCAAACCCAACTCTCCTGACTAACTTGCTAGGAATAAGCTGGACACAGTTCAGACAAGAGCCACAAGGGTGTGTGCCAGTATAGACAAGTTTCCTGTGACAGGGACACCAGTCGCAGGCTGGACACTTGAGTGTCCATCTGCCAGGATAAAAAAAAGTACCCTGGCTGGGCGCAGTGGCTCACGCCTGTAATCCCAGCGCTTTGGGAGGCCGAGGTGGGCGGATCATGAGGTCAGGAGATCGAGACCATCCTGGCTAACACGGTGAAACTTCATCTCTACTAAAAATACAAAAAATTAGCCAGATGTAGTGGTGGGCACCTGTAGTCCCAGCTACTCGGGAGCCTGAGGCAGGAGAATGGCGTGAACCCCAGAGGCAGAGCTTGCAGTGAGCCGAGATCATGCCACCGCACTCCAGCCTGGGCAACAGAGTGAGACTCCATCTCAAAAATAAAAATAAAAATAAAAAATAAAGTGTCCTGTGAGTCTGGGCGCAGTGGTTCATGCCTGTAATCCCACCACTTTGGGAGGCCAAGGCAGGAGGATTGCTTGAGATCAGGAGTTTGAGACCAGCCTGGGCAACACAGTGAGACCCTATCTGTACAAAAAATAAAATTAGCTGGGCATGGTGGAATGCACCTGTGGTCCCACCTGCTTGGGAGGCTGAGGTGGGAGGAGGGCTTGAGCCCAGTAGGTTGAAGCTGCAGTGAATTGTGATCATGCCACTGGGCAACAGAGCAGACTTTGCCAGAAAGAAAAGAAAGAAAGGAAGGGAGGGAGGGAAAGGAGGGAGGGGAGGGAGGGAGGGAGGGAGAGAGAATCTTGTGAAAGGTACACTGTAAACAGCTCCCCCAGATTCCCATCAGGGCAGGGCTAGAACTTACAGCCACTTCCCAGAGAGAGACCTCAAGACCAAATTCCAAATTGGAAGAAAATATAACATCAGATCAGGAGAGATCTTTGTTTTTAAGCACATACTCTTTTTTGCTGTGCAAGGAATTTTTTTTTTTTTTTTTTTTTTTTGCCATGGGCATCTTTTCTCTCTTTTCTGTACTAGGGTCTTGCTGTATCACCCAGGCTGGAGTCCAGTGGCTCAATCATCACTCACTGCTGTCTCAACCTCCCAAGTTCAAGCAATCCTTCCACCTCCGCCTCCCAAGCAACTGGGACTACAGGCATGCACCACCATGCCCAGCTAATTTTTGTATTTTTTTTAGAGATGGAGTCTCGCTATGTTGCCCAGGCTGGTCTTGAACTCCTGGGCTCAAGCAATCCTCCCACCTCGGCCTCCCAAAATGCTGGGATTACAGGCGTGAGCCACTGCACCTGGCCATCTTTCACATTTTCGATGAAAAAAGAAGTTAATTTTTAAAAATCAAAGTTATCAGTGGCTATTGTGAAAAATATAGACAAGTTGGCTCATGCCTGTAACCCCAACACTTTGGGAGGCCAAGGCAGGCAGATCACAAGGTCAGGAGATTGAGACCATCCTGGCTAACATGGTGAAATCTCGTCTCTACTAAAAACACATACACAAAAAATTAGCCAGGCTTGGTGGTGGGCGCCTGTAGTCCCAGCTACTCGGGAGGCTGAGGCAGGAGAATAGCGTGAACCCGGGAGGTGCAGCTTGCAGTGAGCCAAGATCGCACCTCTGCACTCCAGCCTAGGAAACAGAGCGAGACTCCGTCTTTGGGAAAAAAAAAAAAAAAACGTATAGACCAGTCTTTGAATATCCCAAACCTCAGAGACAGACATTGTTTATAGAATTATGTCAGAAAGACAGGTCCTAACTTGAGTTTCTGGCCTTCGTATCTCAAGCATGTCCCTGCAGAGACTTGGTATAATACGTGCAAAGGCAGACTCCTGGCTGTGCATGGAACTCTCTGTTGGTCCTTTCAGAAACCTCTCTCCTTTCTTTGGTCAGGATGATTTTCAGTGAAGAACTTCTGACCTCAAGGTGGCTGCCCCCCAGATTGGTCAGGAGACAGTAACCCTTCCTGTACTCATCCTCAACTATGAAGAGCAGGAATCAAAAGGGTTTGTGGTTTCTGGGATACAGTACAATGCATGCATGAACGTGGGCTACAAGGCTGAATGTCCCAACTTGCCCTACTACACAACAGGTTGATGTCTTAGCAATAGTAACATTTAACTGTGACTTTTTGAGCTCAGATATGAGATTGAACTTGTTATCATTGAGAAGAACTGTCCTCAAGCACTGTTACTGAAAACGGAATGGCTTTTGAAATTAGCTTTTGCTGAAGACTTGATCATGTTTCCTTTTTTGACATAGGGTCTGGCTCTGTCACCCAGGCTGGAGTGCAGCGGTGTGATCACAGCTCATTGCAGCCTCAACTTAAGGAGTTCAAGCAATCCTCCTACCTCAGCCTCCTGAGTAGCTGAAACTACAGGTATGCAACACGATGCCCAGCTAATATTTTTGAAAATATTTTGTAGAGATAGGGTCTCACTATGTCACCCGGGCTTGTCTCAACTCCTGGACTCAAAAGATCCTTCCACGGCAGCCTCCCAAAGTGTTAGGATTACAGGCATGAGCCACCACACCTGGCCATATTTCTTTATCGATTCAACCTAAACTGACAAGGCAAAACATATCTTCCATTTGAAACTGTGTTGGGGGTCCCCGAGACCACTCTCAAGTTCAGTGATTCACTAGAAGTATTCATAGAATTCAGAAAAGTTGTGGTACTCATGGCTATGGTTTATCACAGCAAAAGGATACAGATGAAGATCGGGAAGAAGGGCAGAGATCAGGAGAGACTGCGTGCAAGCTTCTCGTGGGCCTCTCCCACTGGCGTTACACAGACAGCACTAGTTCACTTAGTAATGATGTCTGACATGTATGAGTATTGTCAGCCAGGGAAGCTCGCTTGAGCCTTGGTGTCCAAGGATTTGACCTCATGGGCAATGTGGCTAATTCCCCAGAGGTCAAAACTGATACAGGCCAGGTGCAGTCGCTCATACCTGTAATTCCAGCACTTTGGGAGGCCAAGGCAGGCAGATCACTTGAGACCAGGAGTTCAAGACCAGCCTGGCCACCATGGTGAAACCCCATCTCTATTAAAAATATAAAAATTGACTGGGCGCGGTGGCTTATGCCTGTAATCCCAGCACTTTGGCAGGCCGAGGCGGGCAGATCACAAGGTCAGGAGATCAAGACCATCCTGGCTAACACGGTGAAATCCCGTCTCTACTAAAAATACAAAAAAAAGGTAGCCAGGCGAGGTGGAGGGCGCCTGTAGTCCCAGCTACTTGGGAGGCTGAGAATGGTGTGAACCTGGCAGGCGGGGCTTGCAGTGAGCTGAGATCATGCCACTGCGCTCCAGCCTGGGCGACAGAGTGAGACTCCATCTCAAAAAAAAATTAAATTAAAAAAAAGAAAAAATTAGCCAGGCATGGCCAGGTGCAGTGGCTCACGCCTGTAATCCCAACATTTTGGGAGGCCAAGGTGAGCTGATCACTTGAGGTCAAGAGTTCAAGACCAGCCTGGCCAACATAGTGAAACCCTGTCTCTACCAAAAAATACAAAAATTAGGCAGACGTGGTAGCTACTTGGGAGACTGAGACAGTAGAATCACTTGAACCCGGGAGGCGGAGGGTGCATTGAGCTGAGCTCATGTCAGTGCACTCCAGCCTGGAGAAAGAGTGAGACCCTGTCTCAAAAAAAAAAAATTAAATTAAATTAAATTTAAAAGAAAATCTGATCATGTGCTTGGATGTCATACCAATGTCAAATGTCTATAAAAATTTCCTAAACAATTACTTCCAACCTCCTCTCCCCTTCCCTTCCATTCCCTTTCTTGAGTCAAGGTGCCACTCTGTTGCCCAGGCTGGAGTGCAGTGGCACAATCATGGCTTTCTGCAGCTTCGATCTCGCAGGCTCAGGAGATCCTCCCATCTCAGCCTCCTGAGTAGCTGGGACTACAGGCACATGCCACCATGCCCGGATATTATTATTATTATTATTATTATTGTTATTATTTGTAGAGATGGAATTTTTCTGTATTGCCCAGGCTGCTCTCAAGCTTCCGGGCTCAAGCAATTTTCCTCAACCTCCTGAAGTGCTGTACTGCAGGCGTGAGCCACTGAACCTGGCTCAAATTTCTATACTTAGCTTGTTGCAGACCTGTAACAAACTTGAGAGACCAGGGCTGGCCTGCAGATCACACTGTGTTTTGCACAATGCCATGGCAGTGGTCCAGTGGTCAGACTGCCCATAGAAATACCCTAAAGGGATAAAAAAGAAAAATTCTTTTTTTTTTTTTTTTTGAGACGGAGTCTCGCTCTGTCGCCCAGGCTGGAGTGCAGTGGTCGGATCTCAGCTCACTGCAAGCTCCACCTCGCGGGTTCACGCCATTCTCCTGCCTCAGCCTCTCGAGTAGCTGGGACTACAGGCGCCCGCCACCTCGCCCGGCTAGTTTTTTTTTTTTTGTATTTTTTAGTAGAGACGGGGTTTCACTGTGTTAGCCAGGATGGTCTCGATCTCCTGACCTCGTGATCCACCCGCCTCGGCCTCCCAAAGTGCTAGGATTACAGGCGTGAGCCACCGCGCCCAGCCGGCATTTTTTTTTTTAATTTAATTTCAGGGATACATATGCAGGATTATTCTGATTTGTTACATAGGTGAACATGTCCCATGGCGGTTTGCTGCACCTATTAACCCTAGGTATTAAGCCGTGCATACATTAGTTACCTTTCCTGAAGCTCTCTCTCCCCACTCCCCTGCCCCGATCAGTTTTATTTTTTATTGGATTTTACAAAAATACTCGTTTGTGAGGGGTTGGGAATTTAAACAACCATGGCCGGGCGCCGTGGCTCACTAAAAAGACAAAAATTAGCTGGGCGTGGTTACAGATGCCTGTAATCCTAGCCCCTCAGGAGGCTGAGGCAGAAGAATCTCTTGAATCCAGGAGGCAGAGGTTGCAGTGAGCCGAGATCACGCTACCGTGCTCCAGCCTAGGTGACAGCGAGACGCCGTCTCAAAAAAGAAAGAAAGAAACAAACAAACAAACAAACAAAAAACAAAAAACACGCCACCCCACCCGCCACCCCCACACAAAGGTTTTTAATACAGTTGATAGTACCAGTTTAGAATGATTCAGGACCATGGACAGCGCCTCATTCTCCCTCCCAAACCCTATCGTCATTGCCTCTGCTGTTTCCAGCTCCAGTGAATACCACTGGTGAGCTCCTAGCTACCAAATCCTATGGGTGCTTTTCAGCACGTGCCTTAATTGACGTTTCTAAAGCGTTTGACTTTTAACAACATCTGCATCTGTCATTTTTGTTTAACAATAATTCCCAATGAAATAATAGAAAACGTTCCCCTAGGATTATCAAGATGCCATACCGCTAGAATGAGCGGACAGGTTTTGTAGCTGAAACATATTATTAATCTTAAGACACCGTATTAACAGTTTCCATGTACTTTTTAGCGGGTTCTTGGAGGCGGGAGACAGATTTTATTCAATATTGTATTCAACATGTATCATAAGGCCTGGCCCAGAGTTTGTGTGAGCAAATACCTGCCACTTATCAGCGGGATGACCTTGGACAAAATATTACTAAACTTCTTTTTGATGCTGTTTGCCCCGTTATAAAATTATTATGATAATAAAGTCCATCTCATGGCATTGTATTTAAGATTAAATTAGTTAATACCCTTAAAAGTGCTTAGAACGGTGACTGAAACAGAAGGATAAAAGATATTATAATTTTAAGCCAGCCACGGTGGCTCATGCCTGTAATCCCAGCACTTTGGGAGGCCGAGGTGGGCAGATCACCTGAGGTCAGGAGTTCAAGACCAGCCCGGCCAACATGGTGAAACCCCAACTCTAATAAAAACACAAAAATTAACCGGACGTGCTGATAGGCACCTGTAATCCCAGCTACTCGGGAGGCTGAGGCAGGAGAATCACTTGAACCCAGGAAGCAGAGGTTGCAGTGAGCAGAGATGGTACCACTGCACTCCAGCCTGAGTGATACAGTGAGACTCTGTCTCAAAAATAAATAAATAAACAAATAAATAAAATAAAATAAAACCTGGGAAATTTGACTCAACTTTTGGCATTCTTTTCTATCCTCCAAATACTTTTCTCCAGGTAAAGGAAAGGCCGCATACAAAGAGGTAAGACTCACTGCCTCTGTCTTTAAAGAGTTGGCCATATCAGGGGGAGTATGTTCATTCTTATGGCTTCTGTAACAAATTGCCACAAACTCTATGGCTTTTCCATTATTCTCTCACAGTTCTGGAGGTCAGAAGTCCAAAATCAAGGTGACAGTAGGGCTGTGTTCCCTCCAGAGGTTCTAGGGGAGAATCCTTCCTTGCTTCTCCCAGCTTCTGGTGGCTCCAGGCACTCCTTGGCTTGTGGTTGCATCACTCTCGTCAGTCTCTGTCTCCATCTTCACACGGATTTCTCTTCTGATGTCTCTTCTACTCTTCTGACTCTTATGAAGATTCATGTCACCTGGATTTAGGGGCCACCCAGGTAATCCCGGGTAATTCACCCAGAATGATCTCATCTCAAAATCTTTATATTAGTCATATTTGCATCTAGGTGCAATGGCTCATGTCTGTAATCCCAGAACTTTTGGGAGGCTGAGGTGGGAGGATCACTTGAACCCAGGAGTTGGAGATCAGCCTGGGCAACACAGTGAGATCAAATCTCTACAAAAAAAATTTAAAAATTGGCTAGGCATGGTGATGCATACCTGTACTCCCAGCTACTTAGAGGCTGAGGTGGGAGGATCACTTGAGCCCAGGGGGTCAAAGCTGCAGTGAGCTGTGATCTTGCCACTGCACTCCAGCCTGGGTGACAGAGAGGGACCCTGTCTCAAGAAAAAATTATTATTATATTTGTAAAGACTCTTTTTCCAAATAAGGTCATATTCAAAGGTTCTGGGGGTTGAAGCATGGCCATATCTTTTTTGTAATCACTAGTCAACCCATTACGGAGAGCAAGAAGTGTACACATGATAAGGTACCCAGTGACATTAAAAAATGGAACAATTGGCTGGGTGCAGTGGCTCATGCCTGTAATTCCAGCACTTTGGGAGGCTGAGGCAGGTGGATCATTTGAGGTCAGAAGTTCAAGACCAGCCTGACCAACATGGTGAAACCCCATTCTACTAAAAATACAAAAAAAAAAAAAATTAACTGGGCATGGTGACGCATGGCTGTAGTCCCAGCTACTCGGGAGGCTGAGGGAGGAGAATCACTTGAACCCGGGAGGCGGAGGCTGCAGTGAGCCGAGTTTGCGTCACTGCACTCCAGCCTGGGTGTCAGAGCGAGATTCTATCTCAAAAAAAAAAAAGCAGGGCAGGGGGCAGCAATAAGAACTCACAGAATTCAAGATGAGGTGAGACTCGGATGGATGGATGGATGGATGGATGGATGGATGGATGGATGGATGGATGGATGGATGGATGGATGGATGGAAAACGAATGTGAGTACAGCACTGAAACTTGGGAGGGTTTGAATCTGAAGAGAGGGAAAGGAATTCCAGGTGGGGAGAAAGAAGCCTGCAGAGACACAAAGGCAGGAAGGATCTTAAGAGCACTTGAAGTGGCTTAACCCTTAATTACATAACATGTTAAGGTTAGAGGCTTTTTCTGAGACAATTGCAGCCTCAGCCTCCCAGGCTCAAGCCGTCCTCCCACGTTAGCCTCCAGAGTAGCTGGGACTATAGGTGCATGCCACCACATTCTGGCCAATTTTTCATACTTTTTTTGTAGGGACAGGGTTTCCCTATGTTGCCCAGGCTGGCCTCCAACTCCTAGACTCAAGCGATCCTCCCACCTTGGCCTCCTAAAGAGCTGGGATTACAGGTGAGGGCTATCATGCCTGGCCAAGATAGAGGCTTTTTATTTTTCTTTTTTTCTTTCCTTTTTTTTTTTTTTTTTTTTTTTTTTTGGAGAGTCTCTCTGTCATCCAGGCTGGAGTGAGGTGGCATGATCTCGGCTCACTGCAACCTCTACCACCCAGGTTCAAGCGATTTCCTGCATCAGCCTCCTGAGTAGCTGGGACTACAGCCACCTGCCACCACTCCTGACTAATTTTTGTGCTTTTAGCAGAAATGGGGTTTCACCACGTTGGCCACGCTGGTCTCGAACTCCTGACCTCAGCTGATCCACTTGCCTTGGCCTCCCAAAGTGCTGGGATTACAGGAGTGAGCCACCGCGCCTGGCCAATAGAGGCTTTGAAAAGGAATGGTTCAGCCGGGCGTGGTGAATCCTAGCACTTTGGGAGGCCAAGGCGGGCAGATCACGAGGTCAGGAGATCAAGACCATCCTGGCCAACATGGTGAAACCCCATCTCTACTAAAAATACAAAAATTTATCTGGGTGTGGTGGCGCGCACCTGTAGTCCCAGCTACTCAGAAGGCTGAGGCACAAGAATCACTTGAGCCCAGGAGACGGAGGTTGCAGTGAGTCAAGATCACGCCACTGCACTCCAGCCTAGCGACAGAGTGAGACCCTGTCTCAAAACAAAACAAAACAAAAAGTAAAATTAGCTGGGTGTGGTGTCACACGCCTGTAAGCCTGTAGTCCCAGCTACTTGGGAGGCTGAGGCAGGAGGATCACTTGAGCCCAGGAGGTCAAGGCTGCAATGAGCTATGATTGTGCCACTGCACTCCAGCCTGGGTGACAGAGCAAAACCTGTCTTTAAAGAGAAAAGTACACGTGGCCAGGCGCAGTGGCTCACACCTGTAATCCCAACACTTTGGGAGGCTGAGGTGGGTGGATCACCAGAGGTCAGGAGTTCGAGACCAGCCTGGACAACATGGTAAAACTCCGTTTCTACTGAAAATACAAAAAATTAGCCGGGGATGGTGGCAGGCTCCTGCAATCCCAGCTACTCGGCAGGCTAATGGAGGAGAATCACTTGAACCTGGGAGGCGGAGGTTGAACTAAGACTGCACCACTGCACTCCAGCCTGGGCAACAAGAGTGAAACTCTGTCTCAAAAACAAAAAAATAAATACAATAAAATACCACATGTTGAAATGATAATATTTGGAACACATTTAGATAAATAAATTATATTAATAAAATTAACTTCACCTGTTTCTTTATATTTTTTTTAATGTGGCTACTGGAAAATCTTAAATTAATATATACATGTTATTCTGTTCGAGTTGAATAGTGTTGATCTAGTTCTCCAGCCACCTCCTGAGGTCTCTCCTCTGAGCTTTGGGAGCTAGAAAGTTGACAACATGATTAAAATGAGCCTTAAGGCAGCTGGGATAGGGAACAGAGTAAGGGTTTGGATCAGATCCTGGATTGACTTCCAGGCTCTGCAAGTCTCTAGCAGCATGCCTTCCAGTGAGACACTTACCATTCCTGACCTCGTAAATATAGTCTAAAGGTTCCACAGGACACGAAAGGCAAAGCACCGGGCACAAGACCTGGCACGTAGTAGGGACTCAATCAGCAGGAGCTACTTTCCATCACAGAGGGCACTGCTCCAGTATCCGTTACTGTGCAAATATAACTAGACTGCAAATACAGGTCTAGACATGCAAATTTAACAGGGATCTGAGAGTTAAGAAATCCATTTCCTGGCTGGGCACGGTGGCTCACGCCTGTAATCCCAGCACTTTGGGAGGCTGAGGCAGGCAGATCGCCTGAGGTCAGGAGTTTGAGACCAGCCTGGTCAACATGGCGAAATCCCATCTCTACTAAAAAATACAAAAATTAGCTGGGAGTGGTGGCAGACACCTGTAATCCCAGCTACTTGGGATGCTGAGGCAGGATAATTGCTTGTACCCAGAAGGTGGAGGTTGCAGTGAGCCGAGATCACGCCATTGCACTGGAGCCTGGGTGACAGAGTGAGACTCCATCTCAAAAAGGAAGAAAAAAGGCCGGGCGCGGTGGCTCACGTCTGTAATCCCAGCACTTTGGGAGGCCGAGGTGGGTGGATCACGAGGTCAGGGGTTCGAGACCATCCTGGCTAACACGGTGAAACCTCGTCTCTACTAAAATTACAAAAAATTAGCCAGGCGTGGTGGCGGCGCCTGTGGTCCCAGCTACTCGGGAGGCTGAGGCAGGAGAATGGCGTAAACCCGGGAGGCGGAGCAGAGCTTGCAGTGAGCCGAGATTGTGCCACTGCACTCCAGCCTGGGCGACAGAGCGAGACTCCATCTCAAAAAAAAAAAAAAAAAAAGGAAGAAAAAAGAAAAAAAGAATTCTGTTTCCTAAACTGGGACAGCTTCCAAACCCCACTGGAGCGGGCCTGGGAACATCCTGCAGGAGATTGGGCAGCAATTCATGTTTCAAGTTTCCTGTGGCCTCAAGTGAACAAAAGATCAGTTCACAGGCGGGGCACTGGCTTTGGGCAGGTGAGAAGCAGGCAAAGATGTGTGAGGTCAGTCCGCCTTGGGAGAGGTGACATATCCCTCTGATATGGCCCGCTAAGAATAAGGGGGAGCAGTTTAGGGATCTTAGGCAGAATGATGTCTTCAAGTAGCCACTGAAGAGAATGACACCTGAGAAGAGAAAAATAGGACTGCTGGGTAGGGCTTGTAAAAAGTAAAGTAGAGGTTCCTCTTCAAAGACTTTCCTTCCCATCTAATTAGGAATAAATAGTAACTTCTCTTAGAAGCAAAATTTATTCAAAGACCTGTGCTAACATTCTTAAATATCTGCTAGCCGTAATAGAGAAATCAATTGACTTTATGTTCTTAGCTCCCACAATTTAGCCTGAATATTTGCCCTGGCATGTTTATACTAGTCCAAGCAAGCATTAGGTCATAGCCTGTTCCTCTTCCTTATCTGAAGGTATTTTTACCTTTCTCAGCACCCCACAAGTTACTTCCTCCTTCCTTTGTTCTCCTCTGTCTTTGCCTCTTTTAAAAAGTTCTAAGTTACTAGCCAATCAGGACAAATACAAAATGTGAGGTCCCGTTTCAGCCAATAAAAACTGGACACAGTAGGAAGGTGGACGCGTCAGGTTATAAATGACCCTCTCTCCTTTGTTCAGTGTACTCTTGTGGCAAAACTGCTGGCGAGTGTACCCTTTCTGCAAAAAGTAAAAATGGCCTTGCTGAAGAAATTCAATACATATTAAAGTGCTATTTCTTTACAGCACCAAAGGACAAGCATTTCTAACAGGCTGAAGGTCAAAGGAGAGACTGACCTTCTAGATCTCTCCTCAGAGCTAGATCTGCAATGTGGCCAACCCACAGATTGCCTGCAAAGTCAGGGGAATAGAGCGAGCGGGATGCAGAGGTGGGCAGAATCCTGGGGAATACAGCGAGCTGGGTGAGGAAGTGGGCAGAATCCTGGGGAGGAAGGATGATTAGGGAGAGCTCAAAAGAGAGATGGCAATCAGGAGAGTGGTGCCATGGCCTCCAGGAGATGTGGGTACATGAAGGCAGCATGTGTCAGTCTTGGTGCTGTTGAGAGGGCTGATCCAGTGGAGGCTGAAGTTTCCAAGGCCCCCAAGACCTTACTGTCATGCTGATCCAGAGTAACTTCTTGGTGTGAGGAAAACCGGAGCCAAGAGTGAAAGGGAAGTGAGAATGCGTCTTCTGCTTTTTGGAAGGCAGGGAGAAACGAAGGGCTATCCCTAGAGGATGGCCACATAGTCCATCCTCATTGTTGTCATTGTTTAAAATAGGATTAATAGGCCAGGCGCGGTGGCTTACACCTGTAATCCCAGCACTCTGGGAGGTCAAGGTGGTGGATCACCTGAGGTCAGGAGTTCGAGATCAGCCTGGCCAACGTGGTGAAATCCCGTCTCTACTAAAAATACAAAAATTAGCCGGGTGTGGTGGCGCACGCCTGTAATCCCAGCTACTCAGGAGGCTGAGGCAGGAGAATCACTTGAACCTGGGAGGTGGAGCTTGCAGCGAGCCGAGATCTCGCCGCTGAACTTCAGCTTGGGCGACAAGAGTGGAACTCTGTCTAAAAAAAAAAAAAAAAAAAAGTTGATAGGTCGTTTATATTCTTAGGAAGAAAATGTAGCAGAAACAGGATTTAAGATAACAGAAGAGAAAATAGAAGAAGCCAGGTCCTCAGAAAGGCAGGAGGAAGTGGAGTCAGAACCCAGGTGGAGAGGTTTATCTAGGATGGAAGGGAGTCGTTGACACCTGGGACAGAAGGGACACAGAAAGAGAGCAGTTTTATGTCTTCTATTCATGGCTCCACAGACATACTGTGAAGAATCTGCTATATTGAGGAAGTCTGTAGGCAGGGATCGGGGTGTCCCACCTCTATTCTTGCCACTTGAGGAAAGAACGAGGATAGGGAACTTTTTTTTTTTTTTTTTTTTTGGAGACAGAGTCTCGCTCTGTCACCCAGGCTGGAGTGCAGTGGCGAGATTTCGGCTCCCTGCAACTTCTGCCTCCAAAGCTCAAGCGATTCTTATGCCTCAGCCTCCTGAGTAGCTGGAAAAATAGGCATGAACCACCATGCCTGGCTAATTTTTGTATTTCTTGTAGAGATGGGGTTTAGCCATGTCGCTTAGGCTGGTGTCAAACTCCTGGGCTCAAATGATCTGCCCATCTCAGCCTCCCAAAGTGTTGGGATTACAAGCATGAGCCACTGTTCCTGGCTGGATGGGGAAAACTAAGAACCTGAAGGGGATCAGAACGTGCCACCCAAAATATGCCACTTTGATATATCAATTATTTTAAGCTAAAGGCAACTGAGACACAGCAGATGCAGGAAGAGCTCTTTGACCTCCCCCTTTCTACCTAAAAGAAGGGTATACATTTCCCAAGAGAAAGGTGCCCTTCTAATAACAGGAAGTGAAGAACATTATAATCACTGGAGATGAGGAGTCAATGCTGAGATGAATCTGGACAAAACAAGCCTTATTCAAATAGCCCTTATCAAGCTGAGCACAGTAGCTCACACCTGTAATCCCAGCACTTTGGGAGGCTGAGGTGGGTGGACTGCTTGAGGCCAGGAGTTTGACACCAACCCGGGCAACATGCAAAACCCCATCTCTACAAAAAATTAGCCAGGTGTGCTGGCATGCACCTGTAGTCACAGGTACCCGGGAGGCTGAGGTGGAAGGATCACTTGAGCCCAGGAGGTCAAGGCTGTAGTGGGCCATGATCACACCACTGCACTCCAGCCTGGACAACAGAGTGAGACTCTGTCTCAAAAAATAATAATAATATCCCTATTAGCTAGGCACAGTGGCACACATCTATAGTCCTAGCTACACAGAAGACAGAGGTGGGAGGATCACTTGAGTCTAGGAGTTCAAGACCAGCCTGAGCAACATAGAAAGACCCCGTCTCTTAAAAAGAAAAGAATTCATCTTTCATTAGCTTCCCCCATATATTTCCTAGTCACTTTCCCACAATTTTTCAGTCCCAGCTCAACCCCCCTTTTTCCTTTGTCTTGTCATGTGTCCACAATTTATAATTCATTGTTAAAATGGTTTATAAGCTGTTTCTTTGGATCTTTATTTCTTTTTAAATTTACTTTTCTTTTTAATTTAATTAGAGACAGGGTCTCACTGTGTTGCCCAGGCTGGTACCAAACTCCTGGGCTCGAGTGATCTTCCTGCCCTGGCCTCCCAAAGTGCTAGGATTACAGGCATAAGCCACTGCACATGGCCTGGGTCTTCATTTCTTTTCTAGGAAGGTCTCCATGTACACATAAAAATTAAAATTTTAACATCAAAATTTGCATGCTTTCCTCCTGCTAATCTTAGATCTGTTCAATTCACAGAACCTAAGACGGGAGAAGAAAAGTCTTTCCTCCCATCCAAACCTATTACCTCATGGGGTTGCCGTGCCGAGATCAGAATCTCCTCAAAACCTTCACATCTTCATTTCCTTGTAATCACCCTGGTTGTCCAGCATCAATGCTCCATGTCATAAAGGAATCTAGGGAAGCTCAGAGAGCGTCCCTGGTCTCAGCTTGAAGCTCCTTCCACTGCCCTATTTGGCTTCCATCCTTCACTGTTCACAGCCCCTCCCACTGTGGAGGCGAGGGAGATCAGACTGCAAAAGTCACAGTGTGGGCAGAGACCCACATCAGGTTCTTGGGGCGAATTCGTCCCCTCAGGTTAGATGGTGGCTTTCCAAAATTCTCAAATTCCCAAAACCTAGCATATCTTAGTCCATCCAGGCTGCTACAACAGAATACCATAGACTGCACGGCTTACAAAGAGCATACATTGGTCGGACGTGGTGGCTCACACCTGTAATCCCAGCACTTTGGGAGGCCAAGGCAGGTGGATCACCTGAGGTCAGGAGTTTGAGACCAGCCTGGCCAACACAGTGAAACCCTGTCTCTACTAAAAATACAAAAAATTAGCCAGGTGTGGTGGTGGGCGCCTGTAATCCCAGCTACTCGGGAGGCTGAGGCAGGAGAATTGCTTGAACACGGGAGGCAGAGGTTGCAGTAAGCTGAGATCACACCAGCCTGGGTGACAGAGCGAGACTCTGTCTCAAACAAACAAACAAAATACATTGATTTCTCACTGTTCTGGAGGCTAGGAAGTTCAAAATCAATGTGCTGCCAAACTTGTTGCCAATTGAGAGCCTACTTCCTGGTTCAAAAACGGCCTTCTATTTTTTTTTTTTCACCTGGCCTGGTCTCAGACTCCTGGGCTCACGTGACCCATCTGCCTCAGCGATTACAGGTATGAGCTACTGCACCCCAGGATTTTTTTTTTTTTTTTTTTTTTTTACTTCTTTTTACTACAACCTCACATGGTAGAAGGAGCAAGACGTCTGTCTCAGGCCTCTTTTCTTTTTTTGAGACGGAGTCTCGCTCTGTTGCCCAGGCTGGAGTACAGTGGCACGATCTCAGCTCACTGCAAGCTCCGCCTCCCGGGTTCATGCCATTCTCCTGCCTCAGCCTCCCAAGTAGCTGGGACTACAGGCGCCGCCACCACGCCCGGCTAATTTTTTGTATTTTTAGTAGAGATGGGGTTTCACCGTGTTAGCCAGGATGGTCTCCATCTCCTGACCTCGTGATCCACCTGCCTCGGCCTCCCAAAGTGCTGGGATTACAGGCGTGAGCCACCGTGCCCGACCTCAGGCCTCTTTTCTAAGGGCACTAATCCCATTCATAAGGGCTCTGCCCACATGACCTAATCACCTCCCAAAGGCATCATCTCAGGGCCAGGCCAGCTTCAGGTGTCAGGGGCTGCTTTTGCTCTTTCTCACAGTCTGATGTTAACACTATCGTATGTAAATAAATTGTCCAATAACTAATAAGTGAATTTTAATAAAAACCAACCCATCTGTTGTATGATTGCTTTTGCATGAGGTTCCTAGAATAGCCGAATTCATAGAGACAGAAAGTAGAAGAGTGACTGCCAGGGGCTGGAGGAGGAGGAACGGGGAGCTGGTGTTTAATGGGTACAGAGTATCCATTTGGGAAGATGGAAAAGTTCTGGAGATGGATAGTGGTGATGGTTGTGCAACGGTATGAATATACTTAATGTCAATGAACTGTGCACTTAAAAATAATTAACATGGTTAAATCTTTTTTTTTTTTTTTTTTTGAGACAGAGTCTCACTCTTGTTGTCCAGGCTGGAGTGCAATGGTGCGATCTCAGCTCACCGAAACCTCCACCTCCCAGGTTCAAGAGATTGTCCTGCCTCAGCCTCCCGAGTAGCTGGGATTACAGGCACCCACCACCACAGCTGGGTAATTTTTTGTATTTTCAGTAGAGATGGGGTTTCACTATGTTGGCCAGGCTGGTCTCAAACTCCTGACCTTGTTATCCACCCGCCTTGGCTTCCCAAAGTGCTGGGCTTATAGGCATGAGCTACCGCACCCAGCCAAGATGGTAATAAGTATATTTTACCACAACTTATAAAAGGGAAGTATCTACGAGAAGTACCACTGTGGCGACTACCAAAGTGCACTCCACTAATTTAAGTGTTTTTTATTCTTTTTTTACTTTTAAAACAATAAACAATTTTAAAACAAAGGTCAATTTTAAAAGATACTATTGAAATTCAATAAAACCACTTCATATATCAATTAAAATCTGCACTTTCCCACTGTTTTACATGCTAAATATAAATAAATGTGGTCACATACGGGATTACAGAAATGAAATTAATTCTGTTTCTTTGTCTTTAAAATCATTATACAGGCCAGGAGTGGTGGCTCTTGCCTCTAATCCCAGCACTTTGGAAGGCCGAGGCAGGAGGACTGCTTGAGCCCAGGAGTTCGAGTCCAGCCTGGGCAACAAAGAGAGACCCTGTCTCTACAAAAAATAAAAAAAATAGCCAGGCATGGTAATACACACCTGTAGTCTCAGCTCCTTACAGGCTGAAGTGGGAGGATCGCTCGAGCCTAGGAGGTCGAGGCTGCAGTGAGTGGTGATCATGCCACTGTACTCCAGCCTGGGTGACAGAGTGAGACCCTGTCTCAAAAAATTAAAAATTAAAAATTAACAAAAACATAATTTAAAAAGGAAAAATCATTATACTATCATTTTTTATTTTGAATCTTTAAACACAAGAATATGTACTATCAGGGCGTTGGAGCCACAAACTGCCCTTGACTATAACTCAAACAATTCCAAACAGCTACAATTTTACTTTTTTTTTTTTTTTTGAGCTCAAATTTCGCTCTGTCGTCCAGGCTGGAGTACAGGGGTGTAATCTTGGCTGACTGCAACCTCCACCTCCGGGTTCAAGCAATTCTCCTGCCTCAGCCTCCCGAGGAGCTGGAATTACAGACCCATGCCACCATGCCTGGCTAATTTTCGCGTTTTTAGTAGACATGGGTTTTCACCATCTTGGCCAGGCTGGTCTTGAACTCCTAACTTCGTTATCCACCCGCCTCAGCCTCCCAAAGTACTGGGATTACAAGTGTGAGCCACCACACCCGGCCTTTTTTTTGAGACGGAGTCTCTTGTCTCGCTGTGTCACCCAGGCTGGAGTGCAGTGGCACGATCTCAGCTCACTGCAACCTCCACCTCCCAGGTTCCAGCGATTCTCCTGCCTCAGCCTCCCAGGTAGCTGGGATTACAGGTGCCCACCACCACTCCCGGCTAATTTTGTATTTTTAATAGAGACAGAGTTTCAGCATGTCACCTGCCTCAGCCTCCCAAAGTGCTGGGATTACAGGTGTGAGCCACCCTGCCCAGCCAATTTTACTCTCGAAATGAATGTTTCTCTGCTTTCATTTCAGAAAGCAGTTGCAGGGAGTTGGGGAGGAGATAACTGTATGACTGGAAGTTCTCACAATTAGTTTCCACACAAAACACAATGTTTATTAAAGGGTAAGTAGAAAAAAATAATGATTTGAAGCATACATATATATTATTAAAACTTATCGGCCAGGCATGGTGACTTACACCTGTAATCCCAGCATTTTGGGAGGCCTAGGCGGAAGGATCACCTGAAGTCAGGAGTTCAAGACCAGACTGGCCAACACAGTGAAACTGCATCTCTACTAAAAATACAAAAATTAGCCAGGCATGGTAGTGTGTGCCTGTAGTCCCAGCTACTCGGGAGGCTAAAACAGGAGTATTGCTTGAACCCGGGAGGTGGAGTTTGCAGTGAGCTGAGATCGTGCCACTGCACTCCAGCCTGGGTGATACAGTGAGACTCAGTCTCAAATAGAAAACAAACAAACAAATAAAAACTTATCAGTAACTCCAGCAACTGTTTATATTAATAACTTAGACCAACAGAAGCTGGTAAAATACTTTCCTGGGGAGAGTATTTAATCAGTGACACTGCTTAGAACTGCCAGTGCTTGGTGATGATAAAAAGAATGCAGACCAAATTTTAGTCAGGGTTCTAATTGTTACGAAATTCTCTGCAGACACATCTCCGGCTGCCTGTATGCTGCACAGAAGCCTCACTGCCTGTCCTTGGTCAGCTGCCGCCATCTTTGCAGAGCAAAGAGTACATGCAAAGACCCTGAGGTGGGAGTATGGAGAGCAAGGAAGGCAGGTGCCTGGGATGCAGCGAGAAAG
Organism: Theropithecus gelada; assembly: GCF_003255815.1. Taxonomy (NCBI): domain Eukaryota; kingdom Metazoa; phylum Chordata; class Mammalia; order Primates; family Cercopithecidae; genus Theropithecus; species Theropithecus gelada. Next base: position 173,834,472 of record NC_037673.1, on the reverse strand, counting down.
CGGAAAGGAAGAGCTCAGGAGGAGGAGGGCATCCGGTTAGGATTCTGGCTTTCATTCTAGGTGATATGCAGGTCTAGCTAACTCCAATTCTCACAGTCCGATGAATAATTGTCCAACAACTAATAATTGTCCAATAACGATAATATGATTGGCATGTTTCTGGGTGCATCCAAGTAGCTGGAGAGCCAGAGGACTCGCCCCTGGGAGATAAAGGTATCACTGATATAAGGGAGGCATTTGCCAGATGAGACTGAGAAAATGCTTCCTCCAAGATCCAGGCTCTCTGAAGAACTATCTTATCTGTGAAAATCCTCAGCACTACAAGGTGCCCTTCAAGCAAGGATTTTTAGAGGGAGGTTGTCACTTTGTAAATAGCTGTGAAGATTTATCTGCAGAGGAAAAGGTAACCAGGTTAATTTCTTCCCATCTCCCCAAGCAATGCCCCTCTTCTGGGACAGGAAATGAGGGAAGGCTTTGAAATAGGGAAAAGGAAGCTACTCCCAAACTCAAGGCTGCAAATGCGGTCCAGCCCAGCATCAGAAAACCTCCAGAGGCTGTCACAGGGAAGAACTGCTTTTCCTTTCAAGTAGACAGCCAGGGCAAACCAGATCCTGGGCCCTACTACTGTTTTCTTCCTTCCCAGAGGCACTGACAGTAGCAGAAATGAAGAGGACAGAGCCCCAGCTTCCCAAGGGCACTCCAGCTGCACCAGAAAAGCACCCCCGCCACCCCACTCCACTGTCCTGCTGGACCTCTGACCACACCGTGGGGCCCCCACAGCAAAAGCAGCCAGAGAAAAACAGAGTGCTTCCAGAGCTTCTCCAAGCTTTCCGGGGTTCTATCCTGCAAAAGCCTCACCCAACTGGCTGGGCACCTGAGTTGCAGACAGTGCAGGGAGGTGAGGAAAAAAAGACATTCTCGGAATGGTAAGTAGGACTCCAGGCCAATTAATATGAACTTTTTTTTTTTTTTTAAAGAGACAAGAAGCCAGGCGCGGTGGCTCACACCTGTAATCCTAGCACTGTGGGAGGCTGAGGCAGGCGGATTACCTGAGCTTAGGAGTTCGAGACCACCCTGGGCAACATGGTGAAATCCTGTCTCTATTAAAATACAAAAATTACCCGGGCATGGTGATGGGTGTCTGCAATCCCAGCTACTGGGGAGGCTGGGACAGGAGAATCACTTGAACCTAGGAAGTGGAGGTTGTAGTGAGCCAAAATAGTGCCACTGCACTCCAGCATGGACAACACAGCAAGATACTGTCTCAAAAAAAAAAAAAAGGAGAGAGAGAGACAAGGTATCACTGTCTTGCCCAGGCTGGTCTTCAACGCCTGGGCTCAAGCGATCCTCCTGCCTCAGTATAGCTTGGACAATAGGCATGAGCCTCTGTGCCCAGCATTAATATGAATGTTAAAAAATACATAACTTTCTCTGTGTGTGTAGGGGGAATCCAAGCTATTCCTGTCAGCATGATATCATTTGAATAGCAGACCAGCCTATTATCTGTGGTCAAGATCACTGTACACTGACTTATTGCCCAGAGCCAGAAAATGATACACCCTAGGGCAATGGGCAGTCAGGTGCAAAGCCTGACCCTTGAGGCTCCCTAAATCAAGGTCTGCCACAGGCCTTCAGGGCTTGCTGAAATTATGTGCCTCCTTTTTTTTTTTTTTTTTGAGACGAGTCTCGCTCTGTTGCCCAGGCTGGAGTGCAGTGGCACGATCTCAGCTCACTGCGAGCTCTGCCTCTCAGGTTCATGCCATTCTCCTGCCTCAGCCTCCCGAGTAGCTGGGATTACAGGCGCCCACCACCACGCGCAGCTAATTTTTCGTATCTTTAGCAGAGATGGCGTTTCACCACGTTAGCCAGGATGGTCTCTATCTCCTGACCTCAGGATCCGCCCGCCTCGGCCTCCCAAAATGCTGGGATTACAGGCGAGAGCCACCGTGCCCGGCCTGATATGCCGCTTTCTCCTGACCCTGAAGATGTCCCTTACTTCTTTTGAAGGTGAACAATGCATCTACATTTTGTATCATATTTTGTGTCTGGAGTGGAAGGACTCCTCTTCCCCTCTGTCCTGGCTGAAGACAACCTCCCTTGGGTAACCAACCTCCGAGGTGGCCCCAATGACTCATATTTCCTGGTGTTCACGCTTCTGTGTTGTCCTCCCTCACACTGAAGAGGGTCAGTCTGTGTAACCAATAGGATGCGGAGAGGCCCACACGGTGAGGACAGGGGCCTCCCACCGGCAGCCTGACTGCACCCTCATGGGCATGGCTCCTCCAGCCCCATCCAGCCTGCAGATAGCTGCAGCCCCCAGTGAAATCTTCCTTTTTATTTTTATTTATTTTTATTTTTTTTATTTTTATTTATCTATTTTTTTTTTTTTGAGACGGAGTCTTGCTCAGTCACCCAGGCTGGAGTGCGGTGGCGCGATCGCGGCTCACTGCAAGTTCCGCCTCCTGAGTTCACGCCATTCTCCTGCCTCAGCCTCCCGAGTAGCTGGGACTACAGGTGCCCGCCACTATGCCCGGCTAGTTTTTTTGTATTTTTAGTAGAGACGGGGTTTCACCGTGTTAGCCAGGATGGTCTCAATCTCCTGACCTCGTGATCGGCATGCCTCGGCCTCCCAAAGTGCTGGGATTACAGGCATGAGCCACCGTGCCCGGCTATTTTTATTTTTGAGATGGAGTTTCCGCTCTGTCGCCCAGGCTGTAGTGCAGTGATGCAATCTCGGCTCACTGCAACCTCTGTTTCCTGGGTTCGTGCAATTCTTCTGCCTCAGCCTCCCGAGTAGCTGGGATTATAGGTACCTACCACCACGCCCAGGTAATTTTTGTATTTTTAGTAGAGATGGGGTTTCACCATATTGGCTAGGCTGGTTTCAAACTCCTGCCCTCAAGTGATCCACCTGCCTTGGCTTCCCAAAGTGCTGGAATTACAGGCGTGAGCCACCGCACCCAACCTTCGAGCGACATCTTGCCCTCACCTTTCATGAGAGATCCTGAGTCGGATCCACCACCCAGCTAGGCCACTCCCAAATTCCCAGCCCGAAGAAACTACATGAAATAATAAATGCTTATTTTTGTTTTAAGCCACACTACATTTTGGTGTAATCTGTTACTTACACACCCCTTCTCTCCAATTAAGCATCCTTCAAGAAACCACCCCCTCACCTTTTTCCAGACCCCCCTGTCATGGGCACTCTGGGTGTGAGATCCCATGCGGGATCCCCATTCCCTGCAGATGCTCCTGGGGATGGATTTCAAGCCCATTGGAGTTCATGTCCCTTGCAGACCATGAGAGCTCTTGTCTCCTGGCCCGACTGTAAGCCAAGACGTATCAGTGGGACCAGGAAGTGAGCAGAGGGAGATCACCAGCAGATTTCCTGTCTGCACTCTGCCCTAATCAGAATGACTTCCTGCCGGACCACGCATTTTCAGATGTGTAGGTGAGACCCTTCCTAATGTCCAGTGATGAAGACTAATTGTTCCTATTACTTTGGTTTGCCTATTTCAGTAGGAGCTCAGAAAAGGCTATGCGTCAGAGGCACAGATGTGGAGAGCCACTTCAGAACGGAAACTACTGAAACCCTCGGTTACATTATTACACCTATCAGAAAATTCACTCTGGGGCAGTGCATGGCAGGGCTGGAAGGTGTAAATGTCTGGAGACAGGGGGCCCTGAGATGGGGCTGTTATTGTCCAACACAGCGGTGACGACTTCACTATCATTTCCGTGATAAGTCATTTTGTTAGCTGACCTTTTTCCTTTCTTTCTTTCCTTTCTTTTTTTTTTTTTTTTTAATGGAGTGTTGCTCTTGTCGCCCAGGCTGGAGTGCAATGGCACGATTTCAGCTCACTACCACCTCCACCTCCTGGGTTCAAGCAATTCTCCTGCCTCAGCCTCCCAAAATGCTGGGATTACAGGCATGAGCCACCACTCACAGCCTTGTTAGCTGACTTCTGATGGGCAGGCTGCATTAGTTATCAGAGGCACTGAGAACCACACACCGCATTTCTATTTTTTGAGACGGAGTCTCGCTCTGTCGCCCAGGCTGGAGTGCAGTGGCCGGATCTCAGCTCACTGCAAGCTCCGCCTCCCGGGTTCCCGCCATTCTCCTGCCTCAGCCTCCCGAGTAGCTGGGACTACAGGCGCCCACAACCGCGCCCGGCTAATTTTTTGTATTTTTAGTAGAGACGAGGTTTCACTGTGGAGACTCTGACTTTAAAAAAAAAAAAAAAAAAAGGCTGGGCCCGGTGGCTCACACCTATAATCCCAGCATTCTGGGAGGCCGAGGCGGGCAGATCACGAGGTCAGGAGATTGAGACCAGCCTGGCTAACAAGGTGAAACCCTGTATCTACTAAAAATACAAAAAAAATTAGCCGGGCGTGGTGGCAGGTGCCTGTAGTCCCAGCTACTCGGGAGGCTGAGGCAGGAGAATGACGTGAACCTGGGAGGCAGAGCTTGCAGTGGGCCGAGACAGGGCCACTGCACTCCAGCCTGGGTGACAGAGCAAGATTCTGTCTCAACAAAAAAATTCTGGATTTGGTTTCAAAAGGACTTAGGGAAAAGAAGTCTCAGACATAGCTGAAAAGTTCCAAGAAACATCAAGAGCAAGAGGAGGGGGAGGAAGGATTAGGAGACATGTCTGTTCCTCGCTGTTTCCAGGTGGTAGGCCCCACAGGCCTGCTACTTCTGCACCGAGGGGAGAGAATGCGTCCTCTGATCCGTGAGTCTGGAGAGTCAGGCGCATGGTCTGCTCTGTTCTGCCCTTCTTTCTCTTGGGATCTCCCTGCTTGCAAGGGGTCCACACCCACTGCCCCCACAGGGAATCTGAGAGGAAGGCCTACCCAGTCCAGTACTGCCATGACTCAGGGGTCTGGGAGGGTGTCTGCCTAACTTAGGGGCTCGGTCATCGGCCCACACCGAACAACATACTCTGACCTGGGGCGTGACTAAGTTGGTAATAAGGTGAACATTGAGACTCCATCTGCCTTTCCTTTGCTTCATTTCCCAGTGTGTTTAGAACCCTGGTCAGGGAGACACAGCCATTTCTTGAGGGTCTTCCAGAGACCCCAAAACAGAGGTTGCTGGAGTCTAGAGAAAAGGAAGGAAGGAAGTGAAGAAGAGAATGGAGGGAAGAGCATCTGAGGGGCCCAAAGAGGGGCACAAAATCCAAGAGCAGAGAGAACTTATCCCAGGAAGCAGCAACGGTCAGCATGGAAATGGCTACAAGGTGTGTCCAGGAGAAGACCTTAGATAGCCTCACCCAGATTCCCACAGGCAAGAATGGCTGGAGGAGGAAAGCCAGCTGTGGGGAAGAACGAGCCAGGTCTCAGCACCAACCAGTGGGGACCCATGACCTCTCCATGAACACCTGTGGGGACAGATGACACTAAGAACTAGAACCCCCAACACGCACACACTCACCCCCGACACGCACACACTCATAAGGCCCTGAGCCCTTATGCCCAGAGAACCCTAAGTTAGCGGAGATTAAATTTCTGTCACTCCAGCAGAGTGCAAAGTAGAAAGTAGGTGGAGTTACAGAAAACTTTATATTTCTTGCACACTTGGGTTTATGAACAGAGATTCATCCTAGCCGGAGTAAATATTTTGGAAGCAGAATCAACAAGACTCAGAGGTCAGATGATGATGGAGCGGTGAGCAAGAGGAAGTCTCTCCTCCCTTCTTTGGGAGGTTTGTTTCCCAAACACCCCAGGCAAATCCAGCTTCCTCGACACTGTCCGGGATGTTTTATTGCTTCCCCTGGTGGTGTTCCCTCACAGGGCCTCTAGTATAGGTTTCATTGTTCTTGCCCAGTTAAGTAATGATCAGGAGTAATTACAATTTACCTTAATGATGCAATCTACTTTACTAGCAATTTACTATTTACTTCGTAGAAAAACATTATCTGTTAAAAAATATACCATTAAAACTTTCAATAATAGTTACTGTAACGTTTAGGCCTGTAGGGCTTGGAAAAGATCAAGGCAAAGTCCAGCATGCTTCACCTCCCCAGAGGGCCTTATCAGGATTTCCCTATTTCCTTCTTCTTCTGTGCCCCAGCTCCATCACTCTTGAGGAAGGTCCAGTCTCATCCTGGGATTCAAGATCGCCGACACCCGACCCCATCCCTCACCCTCTGCAATCATATTTCCTCTCCTCTAAACTCCTTCTCCCTCTCCATGGAGGTGGGGAAAGTCTACCTCAGGCCTTCCTGCCCAAAGGTACAAGCCCATTCTCAACGTTAGAAGGAGGAGGACTGAGGAAGAGGGGATCAGATCTGGTTTCTTCCCTCAAAAAGTGCTAAGAAATCCCTCTGACTGAGGTCCAACTCCAGAACTCAAGGAGAGGAAGGGGCTTGGATCTGCTTTCCTCTGGGATGAGGGGGATTGGGCAGATGGTGCCCAGTGACTTCCCTGGAGCTGGATGAAGCACACACCTGTGAGGCTCATCAGCACCGAACATTACCTGTGCAGATGGAAAACAATGCTGAGATGGTAATCTAGTTCGCATTGCCCTTGCAATTTCCCCTTCCTTCCTCTCCACGCAAGCAACTAGGGATTCCGTGCCTGTTGCCTTAGGAGGGGAGACTAAGTCACAGGGTGGAAAGGAGGAGGCCTTGCAAACCATCCTGGATGTGGGGTTCCAAAAGCCCAAGCGCTTAGTGGCTTTCAAAACTTTAACTTGCACTGGCGCAGTAGCTCACACCTGTAATCCCAGCACTTTGGGAGGCCAAGGTGGGTGGATCATGTGAGGTCAGGAGGTCAAGACCAGCCTGGCAAACATTTTTTCTGCCTTGGCTTCCCAAAGTGCTGAGATTACAGGCGTGAGCCACTGCACCCATCCTTTATTTATTTCTTACAGATACAGGGTCTTGCTTTATCATCCAGACTGGACTGTAGTGGCAGTGATCACAGCTCACTACAGCTTTGAATTCCTGGCCTCAAGCAAGCCTCCCAGCGTAGCCTCCTAAGTAGCTGGGACTACAGGCATATACCACCTGCCAGCTTTTTTTTTCTTTCTTTCTTTTTTGGAGAGACAGGGTCTTGCTTTGTTACCCAGGCTGGTCTCAAACTCCTGGCTTTAAGTGGTCCTCCCACAGTGTTGGCAATACAGGCATGAGCCACTGCGTGTTAAATATATTTTCTTCCAGTTCTCAGAGCAGCATAATAAGCTAATTTAATGCATGAGAAATGTTTGTCATGACCGCAAATCAGCACTGAATGGATACAAAATGTGATACTTCCGTACAACGGAATACTACTCAGCAGTATAAAGGAATGAGCTATCTAAACACGCTACGGTGTGGGTGAATCAAAATAATTATACTGCAGGAAAGATGCCTGGCAAAGCAGAATACATACTGTATGAAAATGCAAAATATTCTGTAGAAACAGAAAGCAGATCAGTGCTGCCTGGGGAGAGAGGAAAAAGTAGGAGGGAAGGATTATCCTCTGGGGGAACCATGCGGTGGAATTCTCTCCCGATGGCGTGTGAGTAAAAGTGATGTATATTCATTTCTGGGTACAGCTCATAGAAATGTCCCATGCGTGGGAGGCTGAGGCAGGAGAACGGCGTGAACCCAAGAGGCAGAGCTTGCAGTGAGCCAAGATCAAGCCACTGCACTCCAGCCTGGGCGACACAGTAAGACTCCGTCTCAAAAAAAAGAAAGGAAAGAAAGGAAAGAAAGGGAAGAAAGGGAAGAAAGGGAAGAAAGGGAAGAAAGGGAAGAAAGGGAGAAAGGGAGAAAGGGAGAAAGGGAGAAAGGAAGAAAGGAAGAAAGGAAGAAAGAAAGAGAAAGCAAGCAAGCAGGGAGGGAGGGAGGGAGGGAGGGAAGGAAGGAAGGAAGGAAGAAAGAAAGAAATGTCCCAGGCAACCCTCACTCTATCACCTTTCCTATCCTCTAGATGAATGAAGAGGACTTTGAGAGCCCAGGTGAAGGCAGAACCACAGGATCAAAGGAGACTGGATCCCTGAGTGACTGCAAAGTCCTCTTCAATAGGCATTGGCCGGCGACACGAATAAGACAAGATCTAAGGTGTTAAAACTCTTGCTATATGAGGTTGGTTTGTTACAGCAGCTAACCAGCCCTATTACATAGTCCAAAGTAATCACCCTGCTAGAAGAGAGCTGGGTGTGCCCCTCAGAGTAAGGTTCCACACAGGGGCTCTGGCTGGTTCCTGCAAATTGGACTCAACACTGAGAGTAGATAGGTCAGCCAGCCTTGGGGAGGAGACAGTCCAAATTGCTGGGCCAGTTTTCTCATGGAGCCATTGAATAAGTTCTTAAATAGTTGGGAAGAGACAATCTGACAGCCACGGAAACGGCCATACTGCCCATTGGGCTTTTAAGAGGTTCCTTTGATGAACGTTCATCTGGGACACAAATAGCCTTATGTTCTTAAGCCATTCTGGGCAATCTTTCCACATCTGTCATCCTCAAAACTTCCTGTCACTAAGGCTGCAGGCTTTTTTTTCTCCCAAGTCCCTCAACAACAGAGTAAATCATGATCCAATGGCCAGGAATTGATGTGTCTTTATTTCAAGGTCTTTGCATGGATTTCCCTTTTCTATGCCCTTGGGCCCTGTCTGAGGAAGGCTAGAACACGCTAGCAATTTGCTTCTGGCTGGAGCCAGCACACCACACAGAGCCATCTGCAAACTGGGCTTTGGATTTTTCTTCCTTAGTCAACTCATCATTAAACTGTTCATGAAACCATTGATCCAGGTTGAGGGATGGAATGGAGAAGAGTGTGGCACCAGAGGAATGTAAGTAACTTGCTCTGGCAACCTACTTGTGCTTTAGGACTTGCGTGGACCCAACCCACACATGTCACTTCCTCTTCATGACAGGGTGTTGCTGAGCACCCCTGATTTTATGGCTGACTAGATCAGATAACACTCAGTTCAGGTCACGTAGTCACGTGGTATGCCAGGATCAGGCATCCAATTTCACCGGACCCCTGAAGCAAGCCAGGAGCTATTTCTAAAATGGAGTATAACTATTTGCTGAAAGAAAGCGTAACTTTGCTCCAAAATCCAATGTCTAAGTATTAAAGCCAAAGCCAGAACTATTTACTCTGCAGCCTGGTCCAGTAGGAAAACTTTCTCTTTTTGTATGATCCTGCCTTAAAGTTGGCAGCTTTCAAGTGACCCAGTAACTGGTCAAAATAATGTACTTAAATACATCTGTGTTTCCCACCAAGTCTAAAGAAGCCCAAGCCCAAGTACTGAATCTCTTCCTTAGCAGGGAGTGTGATCTACTCTTTTCCTTCACTTTATAGGAAATATCTCGACATATCCCAGACTCCTAGATGGCTTACTGACAGGCCCCTATATATTTGTGAGATTTATTATCCATCCTCTGGCACACACATCATGCTTTACCAAATCATCCAGGATATCTGTTATTCCCTTTTCTTAAGGTCCATCAAGATGATGTCATCAGTGCCTTGGTAGATTAGCCTGATATCCATTAGAATGGAGATTTAGTTAAAAAAAAAAAAAAAATCCCTGTAAACTGGCAGGGTGCAGTGGCTCACACCTGTAATCCTGGCACTTTGGGAGGCTGAGGCAGGCGGATCACCCAAGGTCAAGAATTCGAGACCAGCCAGGGCAACATGGCAAAACCCTTTCTCTACTAAAAATACAAAAAATTAGGGGGCGTGGTAGCATGCGCCTCAAATCCCAGCTACTCTCGAGGCTGAGGCACAAGAATCCCTTGAACGCAGGAGGCAGAGGTTGCAGTGACCTGAGATTGCACCACTGCACTCCAGCCTGGGAGATAGAGTGAGGCTCTGTCATAAAAATAAAAAAAAAAATAAAAAATAAAAAAAAATCCCTGTAAACTAAGTGGCTGGGTCCAGAGAGTGACATACCCTGAAGCCAGACAGTGAGGGTTTACTGCTGCCTCTGCCAGATCAATGCAAGGGAATCCTTGTGTTTGGTACAGAAGAATAACCATTGACCAGACCTCTTGCTGCCTATTAGAGGCCAACAAATGTGCTGATCTCTCCCAAGAAGGACCACATCTGGAAGAGCGCCTGAAGTTGGCGTTCTTACCAGAATAAGTAAGTTTATCATAATGCTCTGTTGTTCTTCAAGGCCATCTCTCTCCCATTCTGGACAAACTGAAGAGGTAATGGTGATGTGATGGGACTCACTCTACATCTTTCAAATCTTTGAGAGTGGTATTAATCCCTGGGTAAGATAAGGTACTATTTTTGATTTATTTTCTTGGTAGTTAAGGAGAGCTCTAGGGCCTTCCATGTAGCTCTTCCTTTCAAAATAGCCCTTGCCCCATGGGTTAGGAAGCCAATGTCAGGATTCTGCCCTTCTTGATACCAATAGCAACTCTCCATATAACCACAGTTTCAGAGTACATAGCCCAGGCATGAGACAGACTTCACTCACAACTTTTTTTTAAATCTGTGCCATGTGCATGTATTATACAGTATATTCACAAAAATAAAAGAGGGGGGAAATCCCATTTTTAACAATTAAATACATAATTATTAAGTTTTAAAAATTATCCTTTGTGTACCATTCCAAAATCCTCTCCTGCATATACTATTTTTTTGGAAACACCTAGTCGTCTCATCGTTATCACACCGGTTGTAACTATGTACCGACGTGTCTACCTTCTCCATCAGACTCTAGAACAAGGAGTCGGATCTGAGTCCCATGCCCCAAGCACAGAACGCTGGACTCCCAGTAGACTGTAGGTTGCAAATAAAGACCGTCCCTTTCAACTCAGGCCGTCCACGAGCCCAGCAGTTCCAACAAAATGATGTACAGCAGCCTTTTGCAAGCCTTTATGTTGCCTCAGTATTTCTCCCCTGCAAAATGGGAATGATCCGTATCTGCCTTGCTGTGCTGTTGGAAGGAGTCAGACGACGGGTGTGAAAGTATTATTGTAACACTATAGAAATTAATTCACTCATCCATTTAACAGGCAATTATTAAGTGCTAGGGTGCTGCACCGCGATTACCACCGCGTTACACGCGTTCCTCCAGCAGGTAGCATCCTTCCCGTCCCGCGTAGGAGGGAAGGGCGTCTCCCCACCAGGCTTTTCTCCCACGGAACTCCGGGTGGTGACCTTATTCAAAATGGCGCAGGCGGCCTCGGGGGCTAGTGCGGCGGCGCGGACTCCGCGTGCCCTCTGACCTGCTGGCAGCAGGCGGAGGGGGGAGCCGGGCGCCGCCATATTGGCTGTTGTCCTGTGAGGGGAGCGGTAGCGGCGGCGGCGGCGGCGCGGCGTGTGGAGCGAGGGAGCGGCGCGAGCGGCAGCATGACTCGGAGGCGGAGCAGGCCGAGCGGCGGCGCGGGTAGGCGCGAGCGGGCTCGGGCCGCGGGGCCGCAGAAGCCCCAGGCGCCCGAGCCCCCGCCGCCGCCAAGCCTGGAGGCGGGAGCGGGTGCAGGCCCCCCGGAGGCGCCGGCGGAGCCCGATCGCGACGGCTCCAGGGAGGACGACGAACCCAACCTGGTGCCCGGCCCGCAGGTAGGAGCGAGCGAGGCGACTTCGGCGGCCCGGGCGCTTTCACCTCCCCCGAGCGGGAGCGGGAGTGGGGCGGGGTTGGGGATGGGCCATCCTGCCGCGGCTGGGGCAGCAGCCTTCCCCCGGGTCCGGCGCCGAAGCTTTCTCCCCCGGGGCGGGAATGGAGGCCGGACCCCTCTCCCCAAAGCCGAGGCTCGGTCCGCGCTCCTGCGACTAGGCTGAAGCTGCTCCCCTCTCCCCGCCGCCTCCGGCCTGGAGCAGAGACTAACGTCCGGCCGTACACCCACACTGGGACTGGGCTGTGATCCCGAGGCCGCAGCTCCTCTCTCGGCCCGCCACCTCCCCCTGGGCCCACCTGCTCCCTCAGCCACAGGCCATCTCGGGGCTCTGGGACTGGACGGCTGCAGCCTCTTCCCTCTCCCCTCGGGAACGGCTCCACTCCGTCCCCTGCACCGCCTGCAGCCGCGGCCCCTCAGCAGCTGTGTCTCCTGGCACCTCCTCGCCATACCCAGCAGAGCAGTCGGAGCAGACAGCCAGGCTGGCCGGAAGAGTTTTTGGTGGGGTTTCTGCACTGAGGTGGAAACCCAGCAGAACCTGCCCTTTCTCCCTTCCCCTGCCCCGCAAGGCGGCCCACCCCGACCCTGAGATCCCGGGTTTGGAGACTCCTGCTGAGAGTGAACAGTAGGAGGATTCTCCAAAGCTTCCAGCTTGCCACCTGGAAGAAGGTCACTTTCTTTTGAGCAAAGGAGATAATGGGGGGTACCCTGCCAACGTTCACTGAGAGGCGGGGGTGACATGGGCCACGGTTGCTCTGGGAGGGTTGTGGCACTCGGGGCTGGGTGGCTCTCCCTAAGCTTGCTCTGACAAAAGAGTTTTGAGTTGGTCTTTTGGCTGAGCCTGCCCAGGAAGGCAGGCTCCTGCAGGAGTCTTGGAGGGTCGGATGCGGCGCCGGATGAGGATGAGGCGTGGCGGAAGATGCGTTTGGCTCTGCAGACACTGCATCGGGCAGCAGGGGACTCTGGGAGGCTGGTGCAGCCAGAAGGCATGGCTCTTGACAGCCTTCTAGTAGAATCTCTGGAATTGTGCATGTGAGTGGGGTTGCCATTTGGGGTACCTTCCTACAAAGCCTCCCCTGACCTCCCCAGTTGCGTCAGGTGCCCTCTCTGTGCCCACAGCCCTCTGTGCCTCCCTCTGGTAGCACTCCCCTTTCTGTGATGAAACGTTCTGTTGATATGTCTGTTGCCTGCCCTGGACTGTGAACTCCGCAGGGACACAGGCCATGCCATCTATCTCTGATCCTCGACGCCTGGCCCAGGGCCTTGCTAACACAGAGTAAAAATAACTAGGTGAATGAGAGAGAAAATGAATCAGTCCAGAACCCGTGCTTATTGTAACCCAGTTTTCATGCTGATTTCCTTGTGTCTCAGATCACAATAAGGTTTTTAATTAATGAAAATGTCACCAGTTATTGAGTGTCAGAAGCTCCACCTTCATCCCCATCCCCATCTCCTATCCTAGGCTGACACTGCTTCCATAGGAGACTCCCCAGGTGGGACCCCCAACCCCTACTGGGTCTAGCTGCCAACCCTGAGGCTGCTTCCCCCACCAGCCTACTCTGGGACCCCCCTGGGAGTGCTGTTACCCAAAAAGGGAGAGTGGGAGAAGGGAGAGCTGGGAAGCTGTTGTCTTCTCTTCTCATTCAGCAGACCATAGAATACTTTAGGGTCTCTGCCACATAGAGATGCCAGAAAGCTTGGATGATGGCTCAACCATTCAGTTTTTATTGAGGATATAACTTTGCCAAGAGCTCTAAGCTTCATCAATTGCTTTGACATCTAGTTTCCTACCGTGTTCTTATCTACTCCACTGCTTGACCTACTGATTCATTTATTTGTGCCGGGCACTTTACATACCTTACTTATAATCTTCCCCCCTCCACTGTATTTCTCCGCAGCATTTAGCACACATATGATGAATTGACCATTGATTTGATTATCTGTTTTTATTTGTGAACTCTGTGAGTTCAGGAGCCATGTCAGTCACCATTGTACCCCTGTGCCTGGTGGTTAACAAATGTTGATCAACAAACTGGAGGATATAAATATTATTACCCCATTTTTCAGATGAAGAAACAGAAACTCAGAGCAACTAAACATTTGCCCAAATGACTCCAGCTATAGGTGTTAGACAAAAGAAAAGAAAAGGACTCTTAGGTAGTTTGGGGGATTTTTAACAAGTCTTTTTTTTTTTTTTTTTAAACTACAGCCCCAAAGAAGGGAAACAAACTGGTAAATTCGGTTCTGATTATGCCCCACTTTGACCAGGGATGGGGTCTGGAAGCAGGCTTTTGTGCCCTGGTGCAAAGCACCTAGTAGAAAGGTAGGGTTCAGTCATTGCTCTGCCTGCAAGCGTGTCTTTGTTGAGGTTCTCTGGCTCTCACTGCCACTCATAGCCCTGTCTTACATATACAGAGTGGATAAGGAAGATGAAACTCAGTGTCATACACCAAACTGAATCCCAAGGTGGCAAATAAGACCACTCCCAGTCCACAGGCTTGTTGGAATGCCCCAGCTCACACATTGTTTTGTTTCTGTTTGTATTTTCATTTGAGACCATATTTTAAAGATCAAAAGGTTTCCCACACATTTGGATTTGGGACTCTTTTTAAACTAAAGATATGGTGATGCTGGGTCCACTTTTCCACAAGGCAGTAATCAGTAGTCTCTGAGTAGCATTTGGCCCTTTTAGACAACGTGTGCTCCTTAGGCCTCTTCTGGTTCTTCCCAGGCCCCTTCACTCATTTGCATAACCTGTACACATTTAAAGCAGGACCTTGAGTTTAACTGGGATCCCAAATGGCTTAACTCTCAATTGTTTCAGGCCACTAAACCACACTGATCTGTTTCCTAACACCCCAAATCCTTGTTTACAGCACAAGAAGGCTGAAACAGTTACTACCTTATTAGCAAAGGAAAAAACAAACAAACAAGGAACAACTGAAAAAGCAATTGTGGGAGGCAGTGGGGAGTGGTGTTTAGAGACTTGGATTGAATTCCCAGCTTAGCCTCCTAGCTTTGTGACTCCGCAAGTTGCTTCTCTCTGACCCCATCAGGAACTTCACAAGAGGCCTTGGTGGCTCACGCCTGTAATCCCAGCACTTTGGGAGGCTGAGGCAGGAGGATCCCTTGAGGCCAGAAGTTTGAGACCAGCCTTGGTGACATAGTGAGCTCTCTGGTTCTACAAAAAAAATGAAACCAAAACTTAGCTGGGCATGGGTGCATACCTATAATCTCAGCTACTTGGGATGCTGAGGCAGGAGGATTGCTTGAACCCAGAAGTTCAAGTTACCCAGGACTTCAAGTGCACGCCACTGCACCCCAGCCTGGGGGACAGAGGGAAACCCCATCTCCTTCTTCTTAAACAAAAATAAATAAATAATAGTTCACAAGAGAAGCAACCTATGTAGCAGCTAGTACATAGAGGCGCCTCACCTAAGAGAGGTGGCAGGAGCTGTGCCAGGTGGCCATACAAAGCCTGAGTGTTCTGGCCTATTAGTTCTGCTAGCTGTCTTTCGTCTCTCTTGGACCACTCAGTTTGTAATCCAGGTACACTCAGTAAGCACCCAGGAGACTTGCTAGGATGTAAACCAGCAGTTGGTGAGGAGAGGTGAGCTCATCCTACCCTTGTCCACCTCTTGTTCCCCTCCACATCGTCCTCTGGGCCTTTGCCCAGTCTAGTTTAAAGGGACTCTAGAGATCCGATTCTCCCACTGCTCCCTCAAGAAATTGATTAGTCAGTATCTTTAATAAAACCATCTCATTATGTTTAGTTCACTCAGCAGATATCAAAACAACCTCTGTGCCAGGACCTTTATTTGGGGTGCACAGATGGGTAAGACAGTTCCTATCTTTGGGGACCTCCCCCTTAGAATCACTGCCTGCCCAGTCTGCACAACTTCCATTGTCAGTAGGAGAAAATGATACTGAGGGGATCCCTGCCACCTCTAGTTCTTCTTTGTAAGCCAGTAGAGACTCCCTCAGTAAAAATGTCAAAAGACCTTTGAAAATGAAGACTTACCGACTTAGGATTTTATTTATTTATTTTTATTTAGAGATAGGATCTTGCTATGTTGCTCAGGCTATCCTCAAACTCCTGGACTCAAGTGATACTTCTCCTTAAGCCTCCCAAATAGCTGGGACTACATGTGCATGCCACTGCACCCAGCTGAGTTTTAAATTTTAATTTCTGATATCAGATAGATGATCCTAACACCTTTACTTACCTCATCTAGAAGTTTTTAGAGCAGGGTCTATGTTTTAATTTATTTGGGGGGTATATACTGTGTGTGGTCCTGTGGTCCTTATATACTCAATGCCTGGCTGTTAAACTAAATTCTAATAAGTGAGGATTCTACCACTTCGTTCTTATCTGCCCCCAAACTGGGCCAGGTTGGCAGTTATTTGTTCATTTAGGCCAGCCATTCGCATGCTGTGATGCCCAGTCTTATCTCACATGGCATTTATTGTGCAAATATTAACCGATCCCAGCTCTGTGCCAGGCTTGGGCTAGCTGCGCATGCAGAAGTGAATCAGACATAGTCCCTTCCCACAAGGGGCTCATAGTCTAGAGAACGTGTGTATAGTAATTGCAGTGATGCTAGGAGATATAGCATCGGCTTCTTCTGAATAAAGGTTCAAATCCTGGACACTTTTTTTTTTGAGATGGAGTCTCACTCCGTCGCCCAGGCTGGAGCACAGTGGTGCGATCTTGGCTCACTGCAAGCTCCGCCTCCTGGGTTCACACCATTCTGCCTCAGCCTCCCGAGTAGCTGGGACTACAGGTGCCCACCACCGCTCCCAGCTAATTTTTTGTATTTTTAGTAGAGACGGGGTTTCACTGTGGTCTCGATCTCCTGACCTTGTGATCCATTCGCCTCGGCTTCCCAAAGTGCTGAGGTTACAGGTGTGAGCCACCGTGCCCGGCCATCCTGGACCCTATTAAGTGGCCTTTGGAAGTGTTTCAGCCTCTTGGTTTGTTTTCTTATGTATAAAATGACAATCCAGGCCAGGCGTGGTGGCTCACGCCTGTAATCCCAGCACTTTGGGAGGCTGAGGTGGGCGGATCACGAGGTCAGGAGATGGAGACCATCGTGGCTAACACAGTGAAACCCCGTCTCTACTAACAATACAAAAAAATTAGCCGGGCGTGGTGGCGGGCACCTGTAGTCCCAGCTACTTGGGAGGCTGAGGCAGGAGAATAGCGTGAACCTGGGAGGTGGAGCTTGCACTGAGCCGAGATCGTGCCACTGCACTCCAACCTGGGCGACAGAGTGAGACTCCGTCTCAAAAGAAAAAACAAGACAATCCAGTTGTACAAGGTTAATGTTAGTGTCCAACAGGTGCTGTGTGCTTAACACGAGAGGCAGCTGGTGTCGGGGTTGCCCAAGACGTAACCTAGAGGAAGATGGGTCAGAGAATGCTTCTCAGAGCTAAGTCTTCAAGGTTCTCCAGAGAACAAGGTGGGAGAAAAGAGTCCAAACAAAGGAAGGAACTTGTACAAAGACCCAGGGCGAGCCCCACTCACTTGGAGAGTCGGGAGAGATCTGGCTGAAGGGGCTAGCAGGGTTCTTGAAAACCACACCAAGAGGTTTGGGCTTTATCCTGTAGGTGGTGAGGAATCAATGAAAGGTTTTAAGCAGGAAAGAGAATGTCATGGGCTTCAATACATTCTCTGATAGCATGTGAAGAAGTAATTCTCAGTGGGAGAGACAGCTGTGATTGCTTGATTCCACCTCTCCCTTGCCCCAACCTAATAATCATCAGATCCCCTGTGCTTTGCTAGACCCTATCCCAGACTTACAGAATCAGTCTCCAGGTCTGGATCCCAGGTGTCTATTGTTGAATTGTCCCCAAGTGACTCCGACATGTGGCTGGGTCTGGGAGCTGCTGAATCGAGGGTGCCAGGGGGATCTTTGAGAAGACCTAGGGTATTCAAACAATGAGCTTCCCAGGGAGGAGCTTTTCCATAAGCAAGAATAGAAACCACCTTAGTTCAAAACAGAACAAAAAACCTTCCCCCAGTTCTGATCTATTAATGATATTTGCCAACTGCTAATCTTCCATTGTGTATCCAAACACTTACCTGTGCCTACTCTGTGCTACAGGCTCTGCTGAATGACTGCAATACAGTGACTTGTGGGACACAGGCTCTGCCCTTGAAAAGCTCACAGTATTGTGGAAAGGACAGATTTCAACCAGTAGAATATATTTGATAAGCTCTATTCTAGAGATATGTTTTTAAACAAAAAAGTGTTAGGGTATCCCAGAGCAAAGCCAAGTTCATTCTTCCTGTGGACTTAAGAGGATGTAACACCCAGATCGAGCCTAAAAAAAAAGAGAAGAAAAAGGCAGAAGGAACAGCATATGTGAAGGTGTGACTACTTTATGTATTTGGTCCTTCTTGGCAGGATGTGCAGAAACAGAGAAGGACTGAGGAGAGGCATGCTATGTCTTGGGAAGGGCCCTGTGTGTGTGCCTTCAGTTCTGTGCCTGTGAGCCTGCCTTCGTCCTTCAAACTCTGGGTGGCTCCCAGCACAGCAGCTGCATGGTTGCGCAGCCTGTGGGCCAACATGCTGCCGTCCATCTCCCCTTCATTCTCCACCAAAGGCCCTTAGCTCCCTTTATTATTTCCCGCTCCATTCTTAGCATGCTTAGCACAAGTGGTAGCTACAAGTAGATCTATCTACTGTGAAAAATGATGTAGGGAAACTAAGGCAGAAAGAAGGGGCTGGTGGAACTGCAAACACTGAAGGTTTTATTAGGAAGTTATAGCCAGAAAACAAGGAGCTGGGGGTTCAAAGAGGCCTTGAAGTCACTTGTCTAGTCCTTCTGTCCTTTGCTTCAAGAAATAAATTTGGTTTGGGCAAGTCTCACTTAGTAAGTTTCCCTGTCATTTCTTCCAGGGCAGAAGAGGAAAGAAACTAACGGGTATTGAGCACCTACTTTGTGCCAGGCCCAGGCCAGGTACTTTACATAATTTATTTCCTTCTGTCCTCACAACTCTGTAAAATATGGTTTTATTCCCATTTCATAAATGAGGAAATTGAGGCTCAAAGAAATTGAGTAATATTCCAAGATCATATTGAAAACGACAATTGGGATTTGAACTCACAACTGTGTGTCTCATCCCCAAAGTTCATGCTCTTCCTCCTCCATGAGTAACGTGTGCTGGGGTTACAGTAGCAGAGTAGCAGTGTGACCTGAGGATTCAGGTAAATCTGCGGCTTTGGCCCTCCTTGTGGCTGATTGCACCCAGGAGGCAGTTCAGCAGATGAGCTAGCCTTGTGGGGATATTAAAACTGAGAAAGTTTTAGAGTTAAGGTCACTAGGATCAGAGAGACTCACTCCCAACCGAGCTTGTACAACCAGAAAGGATTCTCCACTGACTAGTCTTACAGTGTGAAACAGCTGTTCTACCTCCTGGAAGGGCCTGAGCCCACAGCCTGCATGGAAGTTTGGGTAACAGCTCCCGGGCACTGAGGTAGGGTTGTGTCAGCTCTCTTAAGAATTAACTGCAGCTCTGATTGTCAGCATTAGAATGGTCTGAGATTCTTCTCACTGATTGCCCTCTCATCAGTGGCTCAGAGTGACTTATAGCATGTTGGGAAATGCACTGGTTTGACTCTGTTTTACATTCTGCCTTTGTGTTGAAAAGCTGAGACATGAGCCAGGTGGGCTTTAAGCTTTCATTTGTTTATTCAGTGAATGCCTGCAGTGTGCCAGGCCCAAGCCAAATTAGGTTCCTGGGCATACTTAAATGACCAAGGTCCACACCCTGCCCCCAGAGAGCTTACATTCTACCAGGAATTTAGGAACAGACAGAATACATCTATGGCACATTTTGATGATGCTGTATTAAATAGAATCAGTTGTGCTTAGCTTGACCAGCAAAAGCTTCACTGACCTTTGACCAGAATCTTAGGAAATGAATAGGAATTGTCAAGGATAGATGTTTCCCAGCACTTAGCACAATTGGCAGGAGATACGGAATTTGAGAATGTTGAATGAGGGAATGAATGGGTGAATGGAAGAGTGAGTGATGTTAACTATGACAATGAGTTTTTCTAGGCTGAGGATTGATCATTTTCTCTGCTTCTGAAAGGGAATTTTAGCTGCTGGTGTTGTCCTCTGCCTGCCTTGGTGACAGAGAGGCTCTTGGAGTTGGGTGCCTCGAGAGTAGAGTGCTCCAGTGGGCCATTTCAAAATAGAATTTGGGATCTGTTGCAGGGCAGCTGGTTAGATACAGCATGTGTCTTGGGGAAATCCTGTACAAACATATACAAACCCTGGAGATGAAAAAGAATCCATGGGATGAATGAGGCCAAGTTGAGTGCTGGAAATTCAATCCAGCTTCAGAGTAGTCCTTGACAGCTGTCTGGTCTGGCAATGGGTTATTCCCAAATTGGGGATAGAAAGGCCAAGCTAGAAAACTGAGTCATGCCCCCAAAGAGCTTTTTTTTTTTTTTTTTTTTTTTTGAGACAGGCTGTCACTGTTACCCAGTTTGAAGTACAGTGGTGCAGTCTTGGCTCACTGCAACGTCCGTCACTTGGGCTTGAGCAGTCCTCCAACCTCAGGAGACCCTTATGTATTCCTAAAAATGATTGAGGAACCCAAAGAGCTTTTTTTTTTTTTTTTTTTTTTTTTGAGAGGATTCTCGCTCTGTCGCCCAGGCTGGAGTGCAGTGGCCGGATCTCAGCTCACTGCAAGCTCCACCTCCCGGGTTTACACCATTCTCCTGCCTCAGCCTCCCAAGTAGCTGGGACTACAGGCGCCCACCACCACGCCCGGCTAGTTTTTGTATTTTTTTAGTAGAGACGGGGTTTCACTGTGTTAGCCAGGATGGTCTCGATCTCCTGACCTCATGATCCGCCTGTCTCGGCCTCCCAAAGTGCTGGGATTACAGGCTTGAGCCACCGTGCCCGGCCTTTGAGCCTTTGTTTATGTTGTTTATATCTATTGATATTTACCAAATTAAATATTAAAGCTGAGAAAGTTTTAAAATATTTTGTCACTAATTCATTTAAGAAAGACAGTATTGAAGCTATCATGTTAACATAACAATTTTTGATGAAAACTATATTTTCCAAAACAAAATTAGGAGAATGGCCAGGCGTGGTGGCTCATGCTGTAATGCCAGCACTTTGAGAGGCTAAGGCAGGCAGATCACTTGAGGTCAGGAGTTCGAGACCAGCATGGCCAACATGGTGAAACCCTGTCTCTACTGAAAATACAAAAATTAGCCAGGCGCCGGGTGCAGTGGCTCACGCCTGTAATCCCAGCACTCTGGAAGGCTGAGGCAGGCAGATCACAAGGTCAGCAGATCAAGACCATCCTGGCTAACACAGTGAAACCCCATCTCTACTAAAAAATACAAAAAATTAGCCGGGCGTAGTGGCAGGCACCTGTAGTCCCAGCTACTTGGGAGGCTGAGGCAGGAGAATGGCGTGAACCCAGGAGGCGGAGCTTGCAGTGAGCGGAGATCGCGCGCCACTGCACTCCAGCCTGGGTGACAGAGCGAGGCTCCGTCTCAAAAAAAAAAAAAAAATTAGCCAGGCGTATTGGCAGGTGCCTGTAATCCTAGCCACTTGGGAGGCCGAGGCAGGAGAATCGCTTGAACCCAGGAGGTGGTGGTTACAGTGAGCTGAGATCATACCACTGCACTCCAGCCTGGGTGACAGAGCGAGATTTCATCTAAAAAAAAAAAATTAGAAGAATGGTCTTCTTTTCATTTTTGCAAATTACTTTCCATCTGGCTTAATAGACTAAAGCTGGCTTCTCATATATGCTTCTGTATTCAGTCTGTTGCAATACATTGTTTTGGTTGAAGTATATGAAAAAATATCCAACCTCACACAAATATGTAAGTGAAAAAGAGAGGAGTGTTTCAGTAGCCTTGCCAGATAATTTCCAGTATTAAATTTGAGCCCTTATCAATGAAGTCTTCATACTCATTTACACTAAAATCTATTGGTCAAACCAGTGCTTTGAATCCATCATGCTTTGGTCATTTGGAAAATAGGCTCACTGGATTTTTCAGATCTTCCAAATGTTTTCCATTTCATTTTACAGTACCAAAAGATAACATTTGTTAATATCATCACCCATTTCATCAGAAAAGTCTTCAAGTATTTAGCAGCTGTGAAACTCATGGTGGTGGACAAAAGTTTCAGAATTCTAATCTTCACTTGAAAGCTTGCGTTTTATATCATTGACTATAAATACTGTTAGTTGTTTTCCTTGAAATGACAGGCTAATTTTATTCATTGTTCATTTTTTTGAGAAAATGTCTGCCAATTCCCAAGTCTAAATAGTAAGTCATTCTTTCAGTTAAAAAATGGTGTTCCATGAAAAAAAGTGGCTTCCTCTTTCTTGGATTTTATCTCTCTTTTATCCAGGAAAAACTAGAATGCCCTAAGTTAATGCTTCTCAGGTCAAGGCAAAAAAGTCTTGGGCCTGATCTGGTAGGGAAGCAGAGATAATGGTTTTAATGGCTACAGATGCCAGCCCCCTAGGCCCTGGAGTGTACCTAGAGCTCACTTGGCCCCTTCACTGCTCTGGGGCAGTGCATGCTACAGCATGGATTTCCTGTGAGTAATCTCACACTCTCCAGAGATTCTGGTTTTGCTTAGAGTGAAGAAAAATTATCTTGAAGCTTTTTTGAGGAGATCCAAAATCAGAACCCCCAGAATTTTTCTTCCCTCATCTTTTGCCTAAGGCTAGACCTGCATCCTCAGAGTCTCTGAAATTTAAACTGAGGTGAGCAAGAACAACAGGCTGCTGGATTCAAGAATCAGTTCCATCAGCCTTTGTGATGAAGAAAAATGGTTGGAGTTTTCATTCATTCGATGAACATTTGCTGATTATGTTCTTTGTGTAGGAATACTGTGCCAGGTGCTAAAAATACAGCTTGGGAGCAGCTGATTGAAAGTCTGGGTTGACTGACTTTTCAGGGCATAAGGGTTCATGAATGCCAGAATTTGGAAAATGGCAGCAGATCACAGTCAAAGGGAACTCTGAACCAAGAGCCATTCTCTGCCAAAGCAAAAATTTGAAGGAACCAGTGGCATTACTGACTAAATAAATATAACATCTCTAGGGCTTGGGATTCTTATCACCCTCTAGCAATTAAAGCGGAGATGAAAATAGCAGAAAAAAGTTCCCAGTTCCACAAGGCATCATACCCAGGGGCAGGCACCAGGCCCTAGAGTTAAGACATCAGCTTTAGGAGTGGCCTTCTCAAACTGCCTGGGCCTGAAAGAAGGACTCAAGTGTACCAAACTCAGAGAGGACAGTGGATAAACTAGTCTTCAATGTAGACTTAGAACAGAACAGCCAAGGGGCTTAGATAGTAGATTGAGTGCCTACTGCCTGGATCCCTTGAGCTAAGTGCTTTGTATCTCTAATGTCCTGTGGGCAGCTTCAATTAGAGCTTAATTAGCTTTTCAGGCCCTGTGTTTCTTGCTTTAACTGGGAAGACAACCTGTCCTGTAAGGTCACTTCCAGTGATGGCTAATCTCATTTATTTTGTGTACCATTTTGGCTCTAGGGAGAGTCACATTATTTCGGTTAACTGGGGGCATCTCATAATCCCTAAAGAATGCAGTCTTTTACTCTAACGCGGTTAAGATTGGAACCATTCTGGATGTCAGGTGGACAGATGGGCCTTTCTCTGTAGGAAGCAGTAATTTCAAGCAGTGTCTCATTGGACTGCCTGATGGCTGCATTGCCATGGGGACACCTAGCAAATCTGAGTTCTCTACCACATGCCCAGCTGAGCCCATGCCTCAAGCCAGGCCCTGTGCTGCTCCATGAGGGATCCAGACAGGAATCAGACCTGGCACCTGCCTCTTGTAGAAGGGACAGAAGATACAGGTAAATAAATTAAATAGAAGGCACAACTACTATAACCAAGGCACAGTGTACGAGGAGGAGATGGGAGAGGAGAAGTGAATTACAAGAGGGACTCTGTAGGAGAAAGCCTGGAGGAGGCTGGACTTAAATTGGGTCTTTCGTCTCAGCTACTCATTGGTAAACATGAGAAGAAAGTGGATTTTAAGCAAGGGATCCCCTTTAGCAAAAGCATAACATAGAAAAAGGCAGAGATTATTTTGGGAATTTAGGGAATGACTTTATGGGGTTGAGGGGAGAGATTAAGATTTCTAACAAGTCAGCTTAGATTCATCATATATGAGAGACTCATGTTCGTGTAAAATACAGTGACCATTTATTGTTTCCTATTGTTCCTGTCGTGTTAATGATTAATACCATATGTTGAGCAACATGTATGTGCCTAGCAGTGGACTAGGTGCTTTATCACATTTATTTCTCACAGCTGACCCTACAAATTGAAACTTAATCCCATTTTACAGATGAGCAAACAGAGAGGGTAAGTAGAACTAGCACAGCATCATACAGCTGGTAAGTGATAGAGGTCAGGATTAATGCCAAAGCCAGTGTTTCCACTGCGCCCCAGTGCCTTCCACAAGTACTTTGGCACTAAATGCAGTCACATTAATTACACGCTTAATTTATAAGAATTGTGTATTTGCTTTTAAAAACAGAAAACACACGTATCATACTTTTTATTATACATTTGAATTGTTGGTTATAACTACAAAACCATATACAGTCATTCCTCCACATCTGTGGATTCAACCAATTGTAGATAGAAGATATTCAAGGAAAAAAAAAGGATGATTGTGTCTATACTGAACATGTGTAGACTTTTTGCCTCGTCATTATTCCCTAAACAATACGGTATAGCAACTATTTACATAACATTTACGTTGTATTAAATATTATAAGTAATCTGGAGATTGTGGGAGTATGTGCATTGATTATATACAAATATGACACCATTTTATGTCAGAGATTTGAGCATCTGCAGATTTCGGTATCTGTGGGGTGTCCTGGAACTGATCCCCCATGAGTACTATGGGATGACTGTATAGTGTGGTTTATATGCCATATAAAGAATTTCGGGCCAGGCGCGGTGGCTCACACCTGTAATCCCAGCACTTTGGGAGGCCGAGGCAGGTGGATCACGAGGTCAGGAGATCGAGACCATCCTGGCTAACACGGTGAAACCCCGTCTCCACTAAAAATACAAAAAATTAGCCGGGCGTGGTGGCGGGCGCCTGTAGTCCCAGCTACTCGGGAGGCTGAGACAGGAGAATTGCATGAACCCGGGAGGCGGAGCTTGCAGTGAGCCAAGATCGTGCCACTGCACTCCAGCCTGGGCGACAGAGCGAGACTCCGTCTCAAAAAAAAAAAAAAAAAAAAAAATTTTTTTTCAAGAATAACTATACAACATTTTAATTATATGTACTGGTTTTTGAACCTAGCATGCAAATGAAATGAAACTTGTAGTAAAAGTATATGTCCTGGTGCTCACCTTGTGGTCATCATCATGGCAGGAAAAGGGACTCTATCTAGAGTTACTGTGGCACTTTGTAGCTATGGAAAGTTTCTTCTTTGCCTTAATTTCTCTGAATACCATCCTTCTCTATCAACCTTCCACTCCTGCAGTTGCCATTAAACAACTGTCTTGCTCATTGAAATGTTCCCTTGGCAGAGACTGATTTAGGCTGTATCTTTTGTGAGTTCCACATGTAAAATTTCTGTCTAAGTTCCTTGTACTTCCCGAAATGTTTCATTATGCTTCTGGTACTATTGTTTGGTTCTCTTCTTTTTTGAGAAACCAAGGACCTAAGTCAGTGTAATTGGTAACATTACAGGTTTAAGGATACCCTGATGCTAACTCATTATGAGAAAGTAATTTCATGGGAGAAAAATGATGGCATTATCTTATTGGTAGGATGAGGGTGATACCCTTATTATTCCCGTAGGCCTCTGCAGATACATGTTACCTACTGTTGAGTAAGTTTGGAAGGTACGTCAGTTAACTACCATTGCATAACAAACCACCTCCAAAACCTAGTGGTTTAAAACAATACCACTTTCTATCTCTCACGAGTCTGCTCTCAGCTGGGCTCACTCATGTTTCTCTGATCAGCTGGCCAATCAGCTGGGAAGGCTTCGCTTTCTCCACAAGTCTCTCACATCCCTCCAGCAGCTAGCCTCGTCTCGCTCTCAGGCCATGGCAGAGGTACAGGAGCAAGCAAGCCCAGCCATGCATGGAAACAAGTGGAAATGCATACACACTTTTCAAGTTTATGGCTGGCAGCCTGTTTGCTAACATCCCATTGGCCAAAGTGACATAGCCAAGCCCAGTGTCAGAATGGGGGCAGATACAAAGTTGCAGGATATAGGAAGCTATTAATTGGAGGCATTAAATGCAATCAGTCTCCCAGTCAGGACCCCTCAGTGTGAAAGCAAACCTATAGACTTATATTTATTTTTCTTTTTTTTTTTTTTGAGACAGTCTCGCTCTATTGCCCAGGCTGGAGTGTAGTTGCGCGATCTTGGCTCACTGCAAGCCCCACCTCCTGGGTTCACGCCATTCTCCTGCCTCAGCCTCCCGAGTAGCTGGGACTACAGGCACTCGCCACCACGCCCGGCTAATTTTTTGTATTTTTAGTGGAGACGGGGTTTCACCGTGTTAGCCAGGATGGTCTCGATCTCCTGACCTCATGATCCTCCCGCCTTGACCTCCCAAAGTGCTGGAATTACAGGCGTGAGCCACCACGCCCGGCCTGACTTACATTTCTAAGTCAAGTTTATCATAGAAGGAAAAAAAAAAAAGTCCAAATAATGACTGTATTGGGCCTATGTTATGGGCATATACAGGGTAGACACTTTACATGCTACGCAGTGATGATCCTTACAACAACTCTGCAAGGTAGGTAGGAATTGGAGCCCAGAGAAGTTAAATAACTTGCTCAAGGTCACCCAGCCCGTATGTGTTCAGGCAGGGATTAGAATGCCTGTTTGATTTCAAAGCCCAGATTGTTTTCACCATACTCACTACCTCTCAGGAGTACCAACCAAAGCCTTACCTTCCCTCTGACACAATTTCCCATTGAGTTGATACTTTCTGACTAGCTGTACAAACGCCTCCTCCAAAATGTTGCTGCGATCCTAAGGGAATTGTGCAATTCTTCAGAAAACCCACACATTCTCCTAAACTGTCCATTGACTAAAAGCATTATTTCCTTCCAGATGGGCATTGGTCCCTGGGCTGCACAGGCAGCCCAAGAATTGTAGCCACTCCCAGCCATGCCAGAGAAGGAAGGGCCTTTAACCTTTAAGATGAAAGGTTTTTTGGGGGATGTCAGAGAATTAGGACATTTGAGCATGAGCTTTGGAGTCAGACTCACTAGGGTTCAACCACTCGCTAGCTTTATAACCTTGGGCAACTCATTTAACTTCTTGAAATCTGTTTCTTCATCTTAAAAAATGGGAATAAGAACACCTCATTTGCAGAGCTGTTACAAGGACTAAATTTAAATTATGTCTATAAACTGCCTAACCCAGTGCCTGGCACGTAATAAGTGGCATTACTAACATTGTTACCATTATTTTGAAGGAGAGCCTTTCCCCTCCTGGGAAACCCTGTTTCTGTCTGTTGGACAGGTCCCCCCCGCCTCCAGCCAGCCTGTGCAGACTTGCTGCCTGCTGTGTCACCGGGAACGCAAAGGCTGGGAAGAAGGCCCTTCTCAAAATGGACTGGTGTTGCAGGGTGAGAAGCTGCCCCCTGACTTCATGCCAAAGCTCGTCAAGAATCTCCTAGGCGAGATGCCTCTGTGGGTCTGCCAGAGTTGCCGAAAGAGCATGGAGGAAGATGAGAGGCAGACAGGTCGAGAACATGCAGTGGCGGTAGGTAACCACTGACAGGGGTCCCTGAATGCAGGAGGGCTGCCTTCCCAAGGAAGTCAGGCTGTTCCCTGTCCTCAGGTGGCTCTCCTTGGGCAGCTCCCATGCCCAGACACTGAGAAACTTCTGGGCTGCACTGGCACAGCATTGGCAGCTCAAGTTCAGATTTGGGGGAAGAAGAGAAACTTCTGGCAGCCCACCGGTCAGTCCCTCAGGGTGGTCTGCGCACAGGATGAGGGCCCACTCATAAGTACTGGTAGATCACGAGCCTGCTGTCTTTGGCTCTGTGGCAGCTTGAAAGACAACCAGTAAGACGTGGAAGACAGAGATGAGTTTGAGGGTCTGAAATGTGCCCTAGTTAGAAGGACAGACACCAGGGAGCCATCTAAGTCTGCTGTCTCATGAATCACGATGACCAGACTTTCCTTATTTCTCACGTCGCTGCAGATCTTCCCTTTTACCCAGGATCAGTTTAGCTTCAGGACTCCTGGCCAAAAGGCCCTTCCTGTCATTGGCAGCTCTCTACTCCCCAAAGGCCCGCAGTTCACAGGCAGTCTTTGGCCCTACCAGAGTCTCTCTCCCCAGTCTCCACACATTGCATGTAAGTGGGACCACCACAGCCCTTTCCCAGCAAAGGCCTGGCCCTCATTTGTTCTTATAGCTGGAGTTGTATTCATTGTGTTTTTGCTATGGCACATGGCCTGGAAGAGAAGGGGCTCCCTCAGCAAAAGCCGAGGCAGCAGAGGGTCAGCTCCGATGTTTGCTGTTTGACCATGAGCCTTTTTCCTCCCCCTTCTCCAGATCTCCTTGTCACACACATCCTGCAAATCACAGTCTTGTGGAGATGACTCTCATTCGTCCTCGTCTTCCTCTTCATCATCCTCATCCTCGTCCTCTTCTTCCTGCCCTGGGAACTCAGGAGACTGGGATCCTAGCTCATTCCTGTCGGCACATAAGCTCTCGGGCCTCTGGAATTCCCCACATTCCAGTGAGGCCATGCCAGGCAGCTCTCTTGGGAGTCCTCCTACCATTCCCGGTGAGTCTCCAGGCTCGGGAGAGAGCCAGGCCCTATACAGGTGGATAGCTGTGTTTTCCTGTCCACTTTGTTCAAACAAATCATAAGACTGGTTACTAAAATAAGTAAAAGTGGAACTGTTCTGGGGGAAGCAGGGGCAGCTTAGACCTTGACTATCTCTGGAACTCCTTTCCCCACAACTCTGAACTTGAAAAATACTGCTAGTAGAAAACCGTTTGCCTCTCAAAGTTGTCATTGGCTCTGGTAGTTCACATTGGATCAAGAGGGCACCCAGTGAGGTCTGAGTAGAAAGTGGAGTCGTAGGACTTAGATCACCTGACCCCTGTAGCACCACAGAGGATCTGGGCAACTGTGTCTTCCTAGGCCTTGATTTCCCCATCTAAGGGATGGGTATAAAAGCATTGCATTTAAATGCCCAAGAGATTGGCAGTATAAGCTGTAATGGTTATTAGCTAATTTAGCAGCTGTGTAAGTCTTCTTTGACTCTGAAATAACTCTCAGAGACCCAGAGACAAAACTCTTGGGTTATTGGTTTATTATGTAAATATGATTTACTGTCATACTTCTAAATGAAGGAGCTGAGTTCTTCAAAGTGGTACTGCCCCCAGAATTATGAGTGTTGAGCAGTATATAATTCCATTAGTTTTTGTACATAAGCTAGAGAGTCATCAGAACCTTTTTCCCACTTCTATGAAATCTGGGGCCCTCGGGTCTGGCGTGCCCTTTTGCTTTGCTGCACGTGGCACAGAGGCAGAGCCTGGGCCTGCTGCTCCACTGGCTTCTGCAGATCATCCTCCAGGCCTGAGGAGCACCTGTGTACAAGCAGATCCTAGAGAGACCCTGAGAGACAGAATATACATCCCCTGCTCATGCTACAGAAAAGGCATGGGGCCTTCTGTGGAATCAGCATTCCTAGTACCTTCTTGCTTGGGCCTGGGCTCCTTGAGCCCACTCAGCTGTGTTGCTGCCCAGAGAATCTTCTCCAGCTCCAGGGTCCCCTGTGCTGAGAGGCTGTGCCCTCTGGTCACAGAAGCAGGATGCTGTGGCACTGAGCCTGTGGGCTTTCCTTCCCAGGTCTGGGCTCCTATTCTGACCCCTTTCTCCTTCCTCTGCCCACAGGTGAGGCTTTCCCCGTCTTGGAGCACCACCAGCACTCAGACCTCACTGCTCCCCCTAACAGCCCCACCGGCCACCACCCCCAGCCAGCATCTCTAATCCCGTCTCACCCCAGCTCCTTTGGCTCCCCGCCCCACCCACACCTGCTGCCCACCACCCCGGCAGCACCTTTCCCTGCCCAGGCTTCAGAGTGCCCTGTTGCTGCTGCCACCGCCCCCCACACTCCAGGGCCATGTCAGAGCTCCCATCTGCCCTCCACCAGCATGCCACTCCTGAAGATGCCCCCACCATTCTCGGGGTGCAGCCACCCCTGCAGCGGGCACTGTGGTGAGCACTGCAGCGGGCCTCTCCTCCCACCCCCGAGCTCTCAGCCACCCCCTAGCACTCACAGGTAAGTGCGCTGCATGAAGGGCACACTCTCTACCCACTTGAACTTAGAATTGTGGACAATTTGGGGGTAACTTTGAGGTGGAAATTAAAGAGTAGACTATGTCTTTCCTTTCATTATTTTTCCAATTGTAAAGAAGTATGTATTTTGGCCTGGCACAGTGGCTCACACCTATACTCCCAGCGCTTTGGGAGTCCTAGACAGGAAGATCACTTGAGCCTAGGAGTTTGAGACCAGCCTGGGCAACGTGGCAAGACCCCCTTCTCTATAAAAAATTTTGAAAATTAGCTAGGCGTGGTGGCATGCAACTGTAGTCCTAGCTACTCAGGAGGCTGAGGCAGGAGGATTGCTTGAACCCAAGAGTTTGGGGTTGCTGTGAGCATTGATCATGCCACTGCACTCCAGCCCAGGTGACAGAGTTTAAAAAAAAAAAAACTACTACGTGGGGTTTTTTTGTTTTGTATTTTGTTTTGTCTTTAACTTGGAACAATTCAGAAATGTATAAGGAAAAAAATGTCTTCACAACCTAAGCTTCTACCACTGTGGTATATTTTCACCATGTTTCTGTATATAAATAACATAATTAGATATCTGATATACCTTTCGTGTAGTAGTAATTTTTTAACATCATGTCATGATCATTTCCCCAGTTAAAATTCTTCAAGAAACTTTTCAATGGCCATATAATGTCTTACTGTATAGCTCAAGCATACTTTATCATTCCCCTGTTCCTAGACATGTAGGCATTTCCAGTTTAACCATGATGAATGAGACTGTAGTAAGCATCCCTGCACCTAAATCTGTTTGAATGAGAAATCATGTCCTTTGGGGAGATTCCTAGAAGTAACTCTAAGTACTGAGAAAGGTTATACTAACATATATTTGAAAGATAATTCTTTGGAGAAGATAGAGGTATATTTTTATGTTAGAAATCAGATCTGTGTTTATCATGCGTTTCTATTTTCCTATTGGAAAGTCTCCTGTGTCTTGCACATGCTGGATTGACAGTGTCTGCAGTCTGCCACCCGCCGGTTTTCACTTAGTGTTGCCTCCTCAGCATATTTGTGTTCTGGTGTGGTGTTCTTAGCCCCAGCTTCAAAGGCTGGAGAACATTGACCGCAGTTCATGTTATTATTCTCCAGTTGCTGAGCATTTGGGTTTTTCCGACATTTTAACATTACCAACAGTGTCTCTAAATATGTCTTTGCTTAAAGCCTTTTCCCTCTTTTGGATTTTTCTTGTTGGAATCAAGTTCTCAGAATGAAAAAAGTTACTAGTTAAAGGCTGTTTAGGTGTTTTTTGTTCTTTTTGAGGGTTCTTAATACACATTGAAAAACTGCTATCCAAAGGGGTCTCCAAATTGATGTAACCACCAATGAGTGCTGGTTTCCCATATTTGCAGGCACACTATTTTAATTTTTCTAAGATCAATTTTGTGGCCTGGTGCAACAGCTCATGCCTGTAATCCCAGCAGTTTGGAAGGCCAAGGCAGAAAGATTGCTTGAGCCCAGGAGTTGGAGACTAGCAAGGGCAACATAATGAGACCCTGTCTCTACAAAAAATTTAAAAACTAGTGGGGCATAATATGCATGCCTCTAGTTCCAGCTACTCAGGTTGTGGGGGCTGAAGTGGGACAGGACCGCTTGAGCCTGGGAGATATAGGCTGCAGTGAGCTGACATCGTGCCACTGAACTCTACCCTGGGCAACAAAGTGAGAGCCAGTCTCAAAATAAAAAATAAAATCAGTTTTGCTGGCCAGGCACAGTGGCTCCTGCCTGTAATCCCAGCACTTTGGGAGGCTGAGGCAGGCAGATCATGAGGTCAGGAATTCCAGACCAGCCTGGCCAGCATGGTGAAACCTTGTCTTTATTAAAAATACAAAAAAAAAAAATTAGCCGGGCATGGTGGCGTGTGCCTGTAGTCCCAGCTACTTGGGAGGCTGAGGTAGGAGAATCGCATGAACCCAGGAGGCGGAGATTGCAGTGAGCCAAGATTGTACCACTGCACTCCGTCCAGCCTGGGCAACAGAGTGAGACTCCGTCTCAAAAAAAAAAAAAAAATCAATTTTGCTAATGCAACAGATAATGAATGGTTGATTTAGAATAAACTTCTGTAACCACCACTGATAATGATTCCTGCCACCATGTTTTTTAATCCATGTCACATGCTTAGCATCCTTTCTAATAGAGGGCTGCTTTGGACTGCCCTGGAAGCTGGGCTTCCACACAGCTCCTTCGAGCGCCGTCCTTGCTCTCGGTTCCCTTGCCACCTCAGCCGCAGCCTAGCACTGGGACCAGCCCAATGGGTGCTTCAGCTGCTCATGGCCCAGCCTAAGGCTTCAGCTCTTCCTGGCTCAAATTATGGGATATTTCAGGCATATGCCTCATTCTTACCCTGGGAAAATATTCTGTATTACAAGATATCCCAGTGCTTCCTGAAATCCAGAGGCAGAACAGTACAGTGGAGAGAGTAGAGTTTTGCATAGAGAGAAACGTGGGCTTGAGTTCCCCACGTCTCCCCTGCCTGCACCCACCATGCACGCCTTCTCAGGGCACTATGCATACCTCACTTTATCCTCCTGTTTATCATGCATTATTGTCACGGTCTGTTTGTATCCTTGAGTCCTGGCCACCTGTTGGGCAAAGCAGTCAAGTACTCAGCTTCACTCTCCACCACTGCAAAGTGGGGATAATGACACTTATTTTGCAGGACTTGGGGGATGGTTAGACATAATATGCCAAGGCTGGGCACGGTGGCTCACACCTGTAATCCCAGCACTTTGGGAGGCCAAGGCAAGTGGATCATGAGGTCAGGACATCGAGACCATCCTAGCTAACACAGTGAAACCCTGTCTCTACTAAAAATACCAAAAAATTAGCCAGGCGTGGTGGTGGGCACCTGTAGTCCCAGCTATTCGGGAGGCTGAGGCAGGAGAATGGCATGAACCTGGGAGGTCGAGCTTGCACTGAGCCGAGATTGTGCCACCGCATTCTAGCCTTGGGCAACAGAGCGAGACTCCGTCTCAAAAAAAAAAAAAAGAAAAAATAAGATGCCGAATCCAAAACCTGGCACAAACAGTGGCTCTTATAGTTGGTGTCCCAGAAGTCACTCGCTTGTTCTCAACTCCATGCCCTGTGGTTAAGGCAGCTCCACCTACTTCTCCAGAGCACCAGAGTCTGCTCAGAAGCACCTTAGAAAGTGAAAGGAGACTGACCTCATGGATAGCCCTGAGTGTTCCAGAGGAGCCATCAGCCCACCAATGGGTTCAGGCCTATTTACTGAGGAGCTGCTGTGTGCCGGGTTGTTATGCTACACACTGGGACCCAAAACTGAAGCAATACAGCCCCTGCCCGTGAGGCGCACAGTCCAGTTTAAGAGACACATGCGCAGACAGACCATGACCGTGAAGCACAGTAAGCAGAGGATGGAGTGAGGTGTGCACAGCAGCCTGAGAAGGAGTGCATGGTGGGTGCAGGCAGGGGAGGTGTGGGGAAACCTTTCCAGAAGAGCCACATTTGTGTTTGGGATGGGCCTTGAGGGACAGTGCAGGTGTTCGCCCTGTTCTGGTGAGAGGTGCAATGTAGTTGGACTGCCTGGGACCTCTGTGGAGTGGGGCAAGTGAAGGGCGGTCAGGACAGCAGGTGGTGGTTGGGATGCTTCCTGGGCTCCTGCATCACCCTCCCTCACCTCTGGGCCTTCCTCCCCATCATCAGGGATCCCGGGTGCAAGGGGCACAAGTTTGCACACAGTGGCCTGGCTTGCCAGCTGCCCCAGCCCTGCGAGGCAGATGAGGGGCTGGGTGAGGAAGAGGATAGCAGCTCTGAGCGAAGCTCCTGCACCTCGTCCTCCACCCACCAGAGAGATGGGAAGTTCTGTGACTGCTGCTACTGTGAGTTCTTCGGCCACAATGCGGTGAGTGAGCCTGCCCAGGCCAGAGAGGGGCTGGGGGCCAGCCCAGGTGAGCAAAAGGAGCACACTGCTCTCCCCAGAGAGACCCTTTGCTCACGGTGGCGATTACCGCGCTGGGGCCATGAGTCCTTGCACCTGCGTCCGCTCGCTTGATCCTCACAGCACATTCGTGAGATCGGGGTTTTTAAACATTTTGCTACCTTTGCTCTTCTCGTGGTTTCTCTTAAGATTGACTTTTTTTCCTTAGGCAAAAGGAAAGGAAATGGCAGAGAGAAAGCTATGATTCTGATGAGTATGTATACGTGTGTAATCCCAGAGAAGTGAACGCTTGGGCGTGATGAAGGCAGAGTGGAAGCAAAAAGGCTCTCAGTCCCCCAAGTGTGACAGCCAGCCGAGGGACAGGCCGTGAGCACAGACGGCGCCAGGAAGGAGGCTCAGATCAGAGGGCATGCTGGCTCTGGCCAGGGGGAGGAAGCAGTGCAGAAGTCTCATAAGGTGAAGAGGAGAGGGCCGCTGGTTAGGGTAGAGCAGTTAAGGATAGAAGAAATGAAAGTAATTAAATTGCTAGTCACCTTTGAGCTAGGGGTTATTATCCTCATTTTAGAGATGACAAAATTGAGGCTCACAAAGACTCGGTGACTCGCCCAAGGTCATACAGCTTCCCGGTGACGAAGCCCGGGCTCCAACTTGCTTTCCTGGCTCCCCAGTCAGTGTTTGCCCAGCTCTGCCCTGTTCCCTCCTAGTCCCTTCACCCACTGCCACCTGGGTTCAGCCTGGCTGACAGGGTGAAGCCATGTGGCCTTGGTGGCTAATGGTAGAGAGAACAGTTGTCTTGCTTCTCATCACATACTTGGTGCCAGCGGGTGGGAGTGCTATGGGCCTCCCAGGCCCAGGGTGTAATGTCAGCACCTCCCCCCCCACCAGCCGCCCGCTGCCCCGACGAGTCGGAACTATACCGAGATCCGGGAGAAGCTCCGCTCGAGGCTGACCAGGCGGAAAGAGGAGCTGCCCATGAAGGGGGGCGCCCTGGGCGGGATCCCTGGGGAGCCCGCCGTGGACCACCGAGATGTGGATGAGCTGCTGGAATTCATCAACAGCACGGAGCCCAAAGTCCCCAACAGCGCCAGGGCCGCCAAGCGGGCCCGGCACAAGCTGAAAAAGAAGGTGGGTGTAGGGAGAGCCCAGCTCTGCCATCTCTCCTCCCTGAGGACCCTCGCCCCAACCCCCAGGACTTCTGGGGCGTGAATGATGCTGGCTGCCAAAAGCCTCAGCTTGGCTCACTGTTCTGGGAAGGTCTGAATGAGTTGGGGAGGCATCAGGGTCAGGGAGCCTGGGGGCAAATAACTGGAGGAAAAAACGTGTCGTGGCCTGAGAAGCTGCTTGCTGGATTCCTCCAAGCTGAGGACTTGCTTCAGTCATGTATTCATTCAGCAAACACTTCTACAAATACTGGCAGCCAAAGTGTGACACAGTTAAGTTCTCACCCAGGAGAAGCTGCCCAGTGGGGAGACTGACACAAAACTGGACAAGCATATTAGCATGTGACAAGTACTGGGATGAGGGAAGTCCCCCATCCTGCCTGGAAATGGCTTTACAAGAGGCTGACTGTGAGTACAGACTCCTCAGGAGGGCCGTCCTGGCAGCCAAAACTGAGCAGAAGAGAGGCGGGATGGACACTGTTGAGGGAGGGCCCTCGAGGCCCTGCGGAAGAGCTCTGGCTTTATCCTACCAGTGAGAGAAGTCACTGAGGGTTTTAATCAGAGAATGCAGTTGGTCACACGTGCATCCTAAGATTATGGCATGGCCAAATGGAAGGTAGCTTGGAGGGTTCCAGGCAGGAAGACCTTGAGTTCGATGCCTCAGGCAGGAAATGCAGGCCAAGGGAGTGATGATTGATGGTGGGGCCAGAGAAGAAGAGAGGGATTTTCAGAGAAAGCCGAAGTGATGGGCCTTTGATCTGATGGCAGGAGAGGGGGATGGAGGCAGGGATGTCTCCCAGGTGTTTGCTTGATGACCAGCAAGATGGTGGTACCTTTCACTGAGCCAGGATGGGATTTGCAGAAGACAGTGAATTCAGTTGAGGCATGTTGACTTGAAGGTTCCTGTGAGACATCTCAGAGGAGAAGTGCAGGGCTAGCATTTACCAGCACAGAGATGTAATTGAAGCCAGGGGAATGAACCAGTCCTCGGGACTGAGGACAGAACCTGGTGAACCATTCCTGGGCAGCCTTCCTGCCAGATGAGCCCCGGAGCTTGATGGCTTGTCCTTTGTGGCTTCATTACCTGTTCACCTGCCTACTCCCAACTGCATCTGCACAGTGACACGCTTGGGAGCCCAGCATCTGAAGAGATTTGGGTGTAACAACCAGCTAGTTCCAGTTCCTGGGTGGTCAAACAGCCCTAGTGCTTTGGAAAGCAGAAGTGATTCACCATCCTTTTTCAGCCCCAAGGACAACCAGGATCCTGCTCCTGCCGCCTGAAGTAGTGAGCCAAGGGGTCCCACCGCTGCCTTCTGAAAGGGGTCAGCACTATCTTTCTCCCATGCAGAATCACCCAGCCAGAAAGGTTCAGTGGGCTGCAGCAGTCTCTGGCCTTTCCTGGCTTCTTAGGGCAGTGCTTCCCAGTTAAGTCCCCAGAGAGCACACCTGGCAGTTCCCAAGTCTGGTGTGCTTTTCATAAATGTGTGTGCCCACATGTCTCTTCCCCTTTACTGATAATGCTATCTTCTCTCACTTTTTCTTCTGACAAACTTTCCTTCCAAGTTCAGTTCAGCTGTTTCCTCCTTCATAGCCATCCTTGGGTAACTTCCACTGTACTCCCATCCCACTTCACATATCTGGAGGCTCTGCTCACTCATCCCACACTGCACAGCTCCTGTCTGGCAGGCCCAGGTGGAACCAGGCAGCCCTCCCTTTCCAGACTTAGTCGTGGGGCTGCAGGCAGGGACAGACACGCAGTGGCAGTGGCATGCATTAAGTGATTATGGTCATTATCTCTGTAGACAGCAGCCTTCTCCCTTGTCTCCCTCCATCTCCTGGACTTCACAGTCTGGCTCTCCACGAAAGCCCAGCTGCTCCTTCTCTCCTGCCTCAGGAGATGGACAGAGCTCAGTGTCTCTCTGCTCCCTTCTCCCACTGCCAGCCCGTGACTCTCTCACTTTGTCTTTGTGTCTTCTGTCTACACAAAGGTGAGAGAGTCATGGGCTGGCAGTGGGAGAAGGGAGCAGAGAGACGCTCACCCTGGTTCTTAAAAACTGCACCCCTGGCTCTGTCATCTGTGACCTCCTGGCCACTCCTCCACATCCACTGAAGACTCTCCTCCCCCTTTCTCTTCTTCCCAGGCCAGTCCGTTCCTCACTCACTTGAATGGAGTAAGTATTGTAAGTATTGGTAGGAGGGCAGGCAAATTACCCATCTCTCACTCACTCACCAGTACTCAGTTCCTTGTCCCGCTATCTTTCTTTCAGACCCACTCAAACACCACAGCCCTGGGTTCCACCCCAGCCTGGCTCTCCCTTTCTACAGCTCAAGAAAAGCATGTGAGTGAATCTGTGGCAGGCGGCCATGTGGGCTTCTGCTTGCTGAGCTCCCGTGTCACAGGCGGGCCTCTCATGGTTCCCTGGGCTTCCTGTGCCTTAGCACGTCCATTCCCCACAGTCCTTCTGTCAGGCCTCCAGTCTTCTCAAACCACTAGACCTTCCCAGCCCACACCTTATTTTTTGTCAAATAACCTCACTTTCGATTTCAATGAGGAAAAAAGCCATTGTACAGGGATTCTCCCACTGTTTTGCCATTCCCACCTGCAAACATACTTTCTTCCTTGTCATGAGAGTCACCCTTTTCCTGCCTAAGGCCCGTGCAGTACTTTCTTGACCCCTCAGCCCAGCAATAGGCTCCTGGTCTAGCTTAGCCTCTCCTCTGTGCTGTTCCCATCCACATTTCATTGTGCCCATCACTCTCTTTTTTGGAAGCAAACTGCTCCCTGAGACGGTTACCTCTCTCTCAACCCCTCTCCAGCCTCTTTCCTCTCATCACAGCCACATTTCTTGAAAAATGATGTCTGCATTCACTGTCTTCACTTCCACCCATTAGCTCACTGCAGACTGTTTTCTACCCACACCCTCTCCAGAGTCACTGGTGACTTTTTTGTTGCCAAATCCATCCTGCTCTCCTGTTCCTGTCGTATTCGTCCACTAGAGAATAGCTGGCATTTTGTGTTTGTTCTCCTTTTCACGCATTGTCTTTGGCTCCTCTGACCTCAGCCAGGCAGGAAAGGGAAGGGGGAGTATCATGTTCTCCAGATGTCTTGCCTGCCTCTGACATCCTTTCTGTCTCCTTTGTGAGCTCCTCTTCCTCCACTTGACCCTCCTTCATGGGGACATCTCCCTGGGAAAGAGAGATGCCATCTAAAAAGAGCCAAATAGTGTTTCCTTCCCGCCCTGCATATCCACATCTCCAACTGCTACTGGACACCTCCTCATGGATGTCCCACAGGTATCTCAGACTCCACACATACAAATTTCTCCAAACAGGCCTGCTATCCCTTCTCTGTTGTCTCTCTAGTCAATGGCACCGCCTCCCACCCTGTTGCCTGAGCCGGAGTTCTGGGCGCCAGCCTGGGGAGTGCATTATAGCAACCCGGAGCAGCGTGCCTGGAACTGGATCTCAGTTTGACACTTGGCTCAGCCACACTTGCTGTATGACATTGGGCAAATCACTTAACCTCTAAGCCTCAGTTTCTTCATCCATAAAATGAGAATAACAGAACCTAAGTCATAGATTATTGCGAGGATGAAATGGAGCAATGCATGGAAAGACTGGGCAGAGTGCCTGGCACGTGTGAGTGCTCAGGCAGTGGGGCTGCTGTGGCAGCCATAGTGGCTGTCAATGTTTCTCTGACTTTTCTCATTCTGTCTCCCTACCCATCACCAAAAGCCCTATCCATGCCACGTCGCTGATAGGTCAGACCCGTCCACTGCTCTCCACCCTACTGCCACTACCTTAAAAGCCATTAGTAGCTGGACACTGCCCTCGGGCACAAACTCTGTAGGGCCTGCAGGGCTCTTCACGATCAGCCCCTACCAGCTTGCCAGCTTTATCTCTCAGCCTCTCCTTTCTGACCTTCCTACCCACCTGCCCCACCCAACCCCCACATCCCCCAAAAAATCTGGGCTACAGCTGTACTTTTAAATGATTTGCATTCCCAGAAGATACTGAGCTTTCCCATTTCCGGCCTTTCCGCTTGCTATTCCTTCTCTCTAGAAAATGCTTGTCCCACTGCCTCCAGGATGATCCTACTCCCCCTTCAGTGCTCAGTGCAGATCCTGCTGCCTCCAGGAAGCACTCCCTGGTGACCCAGTCTGGGTTGGGAGCATCTCCTCTAGGTTCCCAGATCACCCTGTGCTTCCTTCCATGCAGCATTTGTCACTGTCACTCTGAATTCAACAGGCTGTTTGCTGTTGTCTCCCTCAGCAGACTAAAGTCAGCGAGGCAGAGAATGTCTCACATACGCTAAACTCACAGGGCCTGGCCTGCTGCCTCACAGCCTCAGTGGTCAGTAAATGGTCATCAGATGGAATTGAGAAACATAGGAACTTCTGAAGATCAGGCCTGGGTGTATTGTCCTGGCTCTGCCACTTCCTAGCCGCCGCCGCCTCCTGTTCTTTCCAAAGTCAAGGTTTCTCACCTATAAGCAGAGGGTCATGATGCAGCAAAGACAGTGGCGAGGATTAAAGGAGACATCTATGGGAAGTGCTCACGGTACAAAGCAGAAAGTGTGTGTTTCTGTGCTTTCTCCTCTTGATACCAGCGTGTATATGGTTCCATGTCATTCCCTCCACACCAGTAGTCAGACTTTTTGTTTTAGCAGCAAAACTTTTCTGTGAAATCTGTGTGGTGCTGGGGGAGCGAGGTGAAGGGCCCTTGGTCCTCGTTGGTCTAACCCAGGGCCTCTGAGCCCTACCCACAGCTAGAAAAGCTGCTCCCTGCGGGCCATGAAGCCCAGCCCCACCTTTGCACATGGGAAAGGACCCCACACAGACTCTCAGCTGTCCTCATTGTGACCCTGGAATATAGAGTACCTCTTCCTCCTAACTTACAAATAGGGAAAGTAAGGTTCAGAGAGAATAAGTGATTTGTCCAAGGTCCCACAGAACAATCGACTATAGTCCATTTTGGAGCCAGGATTCACAAAAGATAAGTGCCTGCCTGGTGGGACGCAGGACCACCCTCTTTACATTGACTCTGAGGTGGTAGCAAGCCCTGGTTTCTCTCACCAGCTGCCCTTTCATGTTCTTTTCCTCCATTCCCAAATCAGCTGGAAGTACAGGAGGCAGTGGGAATCAGTGGTGCCAGGCACACCACAGCCACCTCCTTCCCGAGGGTTTTGGTATCTGCCTCCTGTCTCCCTCTAAAGGCGTCGTTGGCCTTGAGGTGGGATGGAGAGGTTGGGGTGACTCAGATCCCATAGACTTTCATTTTGATTCCCTAGATCCAGGTCTATCAAAGCCAACCAGCAGGGCCTGGCCTCTCTGAGCCTTCCAGGCCTTACCTGGGCAAAGGAGCAGCTCTCACATCTTGGCTGTGTAGGCCAGTGTGGTTGTCCATGGCATGCCATTGGGCACACTCTAGATGTGGCCTTGATTACTTGAGACCAAGTGTGTAGCAACTGGCCTTTCTATGGGAACACTGTCCTCTTTAGTAATACCCAGATATAGTATCAGGAAGGCACATGTCCTCCCAACCAGAGCAGTCTCATCTACCCCCACACCTGCCTGCTGTAAGACCCCGTGATGGCATGGCTTTTTCCCTACCAAGCGCAGGGGTAGAGAGAATGCCTCTCTAGTAGTGGTCTTCTTCACATGCATCCCCACTTTGG
Source organism: Theropithecus gelada (assembly GCF_003255815.1). Classification (NCBI taxonomy): domain Eukaryota; kingdom Metazoa; phylum Chordata; class Mammalia; order Primates; family Cercopithecidae; genus Theropithecus; species Theropithecus gelada. Next base: position 173,793,806 of record NC_037673.1, on the reverse strand, counting down.
CTTTACTCCGAAATTATTGTCCCCATTTTGCAGATGAGTCCACTGAGACTGGGGCTCTGGGTAAACAAACTGTAAAAACCCTACCCTCTGTGGGTGTGACTGTACCCCTGCCCCCAGGACATGCACCTGTCTGGCTGCAGTTTGCTGTCACTCCTGCAGGGTGGGTAAGCAGGCTAGGATTTTAAGGCTTTGCCTCCAGCAAGTTAGTGGCAAAGCTGGGCCCCAGGCTGATGGGTCAGGTATCACATTGTGCCTGGCAGTTGACAGCCCCTGCTAAAACTGCCTCTTGTCTTGGCAGGAAAAGGAGAAGGCCCAGTTGGCAGCAGAAGCTCTAAAGCAGGCGAATCGTGTTTCTGGAAGCCGGGAGCAAAGGCCTGCCAGGGAGAGGCTCTTGGAGTGGCCCGACCGGGAACTGGATCGGGTCAACAGCTTCCTGAGCAGCCGTCTGCAGGAGATCAAAAACACTGTCAAAGACTCCATCCGTGCCAGCTTCAGTGTGTGTGAGCTCAGCATGGACAGCAATGGCTTCTCTAAGGAGGGGGCTGCTGAACCCGAGCCTCAGAGTCTACCCCCATCAAACCTCAGTGGCTCCTCAGAGCAGCAGCCTGACATCAACCTTGACCTGTCCCCTTTGACTTTGGGCTCCCCTCAGAACCACACGTTACAAGCTCCAGGCGAGCCAGCCCCACCATGGGCAGAAATGAGAGGCCCCCACCCACCATGGACAGAGGTGAGGGGGCCCCCTCCCGGTATCGCTCCCGAGAACGGGCTCGTGAGGAGACTCAACACCGTGCCCAACCTGTCCCGGGTGATCTGGGTCAAGACACCCAAGCCGGGCTACCCCAGCTCCGAGGAGCCAAGCTCAAAGGAAGTTCCCAGTTGCAAGCAGGAGCTGCCTGAGCCTGTGTCCTCAGGTGGGAAGCCGCGGAAGGGCAAGAGGCAGGGCAGTCAGGCCAAGAAGAGCGAGGCAAGCCCAGCCCCCCGGCCCCCAGCCAGCCTAGAGGTTCCCAGTGCCAAGGGCCAGGTTGCTGGCCCCAAGCAGCCAGGCAAGGTCCTAGAGCCTCCCAAAGTAGGCAGCTGTTCCGAGGCTGGAGAGGGGAGCCGGGGGAGCCGGCCAGGACCAGGTTGGGCTGGCAGCCCCAAAACTGAGAAGGAGAAGGGCAGCTCCTGGCGAAACTGGCCAGGCGAGGCCAAGGCACGGCCTCAGGAGCAGGAGTCTGTGCAGCCCCCAGGCCCAGCAAGGCCACAGAGCTTGCCCCAGGGCAAGGGCCGCAGCCGCCGGAGCCGCAACAAGCAGGAGAAGCCAGCCTCCTCCTTGGGTGAGTGCACCAGGAACCGAGCGGCTGACCCCTACCCCAGCCAGGCCACGGGGTGGAGGGGCAGCCTTTGTGTGTAGGCAGTGCTGCCCCCAGAGCATAACCCCAGAGGCCTGGCCATGGGCACTGAGCCCTCCTGGCTGTGTCTTCCTAGACGATGTGTTCCTGCCCAAGGACATGGACGGGGTGGAGATGGATGAGACTGACCGAGAGGTGGAGTACTTTAAGAGGTAGGTGTGGGCTGCCTGCTCTCCCACTTGTGGAGGACTCCAGGTCCTGCCCACACTCAAGCCCCGTGTTGTGTCTCAAGCCTCAAAAAGGCCTGCTCCCTTGGCCCTGACCCCTTGGGGAGGCTCACCGCCCCCCACCCCAGGCCCTCTCCCACCAGCCTGCCTGCTGAAAATCCACGGAGCAACTGGGCAGGATGGCGCATCTAGGAATGTGCAAGGGAGACAGGAGGAGGCATGTCAGGCCCCCAGAACCAGGACTTTTTCCAGCTATGTTCACTTTGTATCTTCACTTGCACATTCTCTGCTTTGCCTGGGCTGAGGTCAGTGAAGCAGTCTGGACCAGGAGTCTAGATGGCCATGAACATGCAGCCTACTGATACATGGCATAGGGTTGGGGAGGATAGAAGGGGTGGGGGCTGGCCAGGAGGCCTTCCCAGGAGAGGTGGTAACCAAGTTGAAACCTGAAGAGTAAGAATGAGTTGGCCAGACAAGATGAAAAGGTATTCATGCCAAGGGGGGCAGTGAGTACAGAAGATTAGGGTGAAAGAAACACAGCATACAGTCACCCTCCATATCTGCAATCAAAAATATTCAGGAAAAAAAAATAGCAATACATTACTAAATAATGCAAAATTTTTAAAATTAGTATTTTTGGCCAGGCACAGTGGCTTACGCTTCTTACTCTAGCACTTTGGGAGGCCGAGGCGGGCAGATCACCTGAGGTCAGGAGTTCAAGCCTGGCCAACTTGGTGAAACCCTGTCTTTACTGAAAATACAAAAATTAGGCAGGCATGGTGGCACGTGCCTGTAATCCCAGCTACTCAGGAGGCTGAGGCAGGAGAATCGCTGGAACCTGGGAGGCAGAGGCTGCAGCGAGCTGAGATTGGGCCACAGAGCAAGACTCTGTCTCAAAAAAATATGTATTTTTACAGGCGTTGGCTCATGCCTGTAATCTCAGCACTTTGGGAGGCCAAGGGGGGCGGATCACTTGAGGTACTTGAGGTCAGGAGTTTGAGACCAGCCTGGCCAAAATGGTGAAACCCTGTCTCTAATAAAAATCCAAAAATTAGCCAGGCATGGTGGCGGTGCCTGTAATCCCAGCTACTTGGGAAGCTGAGGCAAGAGAATCGCTTGAACCTGGGAGTCAGAGGTTGCAGTGAGCCAAGATTGTTCCATTGCACTTCAGCCTGGGTAACAGAGTAAGACTCTGTCTCAAAAATAAATAAAAATAAAAATATAACTACATAGCATTTACATTGTATTAGGTATTTTAAGTAATCTAGAGATGATTTAAAGTATATGGGAAGGCCAGGCACAGTGGCTCCTGCCTGTAATCCCAGCACTTTTGAAGGCCAAGGTGGGAGGATCGCTTGACCTCAGAAGTTCAAGACCAGCCTGGGCAATATAGTGAGACCCCATCTCTTATTAAAAAATAATAATAATAATAATAAAAGTATATGGGAAGAGCCATGCAGGTTATATGCAAGTACTACACCATTTTTTATATAAGGGACTTGTGCATCTGCAGATTTTGACATCTGGGTAACTAATCCCCAGCAGATTCAGAGGGACGACTGTACTTAAGGGAATGATGGAAGCCAGCCCAGCAGAGCTAGAGAGTCAAATACCAGATGAGGAAGGAAGTAGAATCCCAAGGCAGTTTCACTGTCTTCATACGTTGTCCCCTGGACCCAGTCCAGAAGCCACCAAGCCAGCAAAGCTCCTATGCCTGCTAAACACTAACACCTGAGAGCCAAAGAGGTTGTGTAGAGAACCTGGTTTCTTAGTGATGGGGACATGGTACCTTAGGAGTCCAGTGAGGAAGAGAAGGAAGCTCTGATTGTGCTTCTCCTGTGTCCCCCAAACCCAACAGGTTCTGTTTGGATTCTGCAAAGCAGACTCGTCAGAAAGTTGCTGTGAACTGGACCAACTTCAGCCTCAAGAAAACCACTCCCAGCACAGCTCAGTGAGGTACAGAGATCCCAAGAGTTACATCCACTGCCTCTCCCTGTGCTTGGCCACGCTCTATACCCCCGCCAGACCATTCTGTGCTCTGGGGCATAGGGAGTTGGGCTTTGGGCGTGGGAGCCCTGGCCTCTGTCTGCACCTCCACAGCAATGGCACAGTTGGCTACAGCCTCCAAAGATCTAGGCCCCATCTCCTCCTACAGCCACTCACCTGTAGGCCTCTGTTCTCCTATTACTCCTCCCTGGGCCCTCCTGCCCATGCTCCTGAAGGTCCCCTTCCTGGACTGGCATCTCCTAGGCCATCACCAGCAGGGTCTTACCAGCTGCTTTCAAAAGTGCCCAGATAGCCATCAGACCCATGGGGGCTGTCCTCACCCCTGATGTTATCAGTCCTTGTGTCAAGTCCCACTTCCTGCCCTGGGCTCCTCAGTGTAGGCTACCAAGGTGCTTCCTAGCTGAAGCAGTGTAAGAAGGGGCCAGCCCTGAGTGAACATCACGGGGGTGCAGATGGGCTGGGCCGAAGGCTTGTAGGTCATTTAGGCATGGAGGAGTTGATGGCAGCTCCCCAAAGCAGAACAAGTTCCATGAGGATATTGGTAGCCACACTGCCTCCTATAAGAAGAGACCTGGGTGCCAAATGGCTTTGGAATCCTCTCCCAGCCACCCACACAGGTCCTTTTGTCTGAAACAATGATGTACCAGATGATGATCTGGACTGGGAACAGAAAACTGGAGAAGGCACTGGGCCTGGAACCCTACTGATGAAGAGAAGGGCAGCTAGCAGGCAGGCCTTAGGCTGGGCTGGGGGCTGAGTGGCTCTGCAGTTTCATATCTCAATCCTCAGCTGCATCCCTGGGGTCAGGCCTTTTCTGGCTGGCAACCACATAGCTGTCCTGGAGACTATAGAAGGCTGGGGCAGGCAGACTGAGCTCACAAACAACTCGCTTCTCCTATGATGGCCCCACCTGTCTTTCTCCTCTTTCCAGTGCCAGGCCAGCTCCTCTCTGGGCCTAAGCAGCAAACTTCCTGGACCCTCAGCTCCCCAAGGGCAGCTCAGAAAGCCTGCAGCCAGGACAGCCCTCAGAGCTAGGGCTCCCTATGACCCTTGTGCTGCCCCAGAGTCCAGGGTCTTTATGCTCACTTTAGTTCTCCTCTGCTCGGAGGGGGCTGGGCTCAGTCAGCCCCCTTTGCCAAATTGAGATGCCCACAAGCCCCAGAAGCATCTTCCAGATCCAGGGTGCCATCCCGCCTCTCTTCTCCACCTCCATGGCAATCAGGAGTAGCAGGAACCCCAGGCACTTCCCCTGTTATCCCTACTGAGAGAAAAGAGATCGCGTCTCCTCCTACAAGCCCAGTTCTGTCATCCAAGAAATCAAACGCAATTGTCTCCTTCCACTCCCTCCTCTTGACCCTTTTTCACCTGGTCTGGCCTCTTTTCCAAGATAGCAGATGCCCCTCTCCCCACCCCCTAGAAAGTGCTCTCCTTTGACCTTCTTCACCCTCCCCCGGGCTGTGTACCTGGAGTCAGAGGCAGGAGCACAGCTGCATAGCTGGCCTCCTGGCCCCTGCTGATGGACAGCAAGTGCCAAAGGCTGGATCTACTCAAGGATTGTCCCACACCTTGTCAGGATCCCAGGACTGGGGCTTTGTCTCCCAACCCATTAACCTGCCTCCTCTGCTACAGGTGATTCAGGGAATCTGTTCAACATTTTCAGCCCAGGGAACAAAAATAGCCAGCTGTTCCTGCTACCAGAGACCCATGGGTACCCAAATGGCATGGGGAGGCTGGAGCATGGGCCGTCGCTTACTGTGATTCTACTCTTTTTTTCTTTCTCAGGCCCTGCCCAGGCTGAGCTTCTTCAGGGTGTCCTGAGGCCCCGACTGCCAGCTGAAGGCCTACAATTTTTCCGTGTGCCCCACCTACCCGCCCAAGACCTTCTCTGCTCCCCACCATCCTGGACCAACCAAAAGCTGAACGGATGCCACACTGTGCTGGGGCCCCTTGACCTCAGCAGAGCCGCTTCCTGGTGCTACGCAGCCTCCACACTCAGAGCCCGTGGACTGGGCTGGCCTAAGGGCCGGGGCTGATGGTACTGCTAGCCCAACACTGCTCTCTTTGTGTTCAGTTTTTTTGTTTTTGTTTTTATTTTATTTTTTTCCAATTCTTTACTTTTGATACTGTGAAGATCTTTCATGCCGAAAGATAAAGCAACATTTGGACACAGAGTTGGCATGTTGGTGATTTGCGGGTCTGGGCGGGGAGGGAGTCGAGGGTGTGCTCAGAAGCATGGGCTCTCCCTTAGTCACTAACCCTACCATGTGCCATGCATCAGCAGTTTGGTACTGCTGTCCCATTTTACAGGTGAGGAAACTGAAGCTAATAGGAAAGTGACTGAGCTGAAATCAGTCTAGCCGATTAGGCTCGAGCACAGGCTGGTATGACTCTGGCATCTATGCCCAAATTTTCTCCTGTTGGGAGGTCTCTGGTATGTGAGCCTAGGGCAGTCCCTTCCCCACTCTTTCTTGTTTCCCTCTTTGCATGATGGGTGAGTTGGAGGGGTTGAAGTTGGTCTCGGTGCATCTGGATGTCAGAAGAGGTCTAGGAAAGACCCTGAGGATCTGTAGCCTGGGCCATCAAGGCCCCTCACACTGACTTCACACAGTCAGGGGAAGTTGGGGGTAAGTTGAGCTTTTTTTATAAATTAGATCTGATTAGGCTGGGCGTGGTGGCTCAAGCCTGTAATCCCAGCACTTTTGGAGGCCGAGACGGGTGGATCACAAGGTCAGGAGATCGAGACCATCCTGGCTAACACGGTGAAACCCCGTCTCTACCAAAAAATACAAAAAACTAGCCAGGCGAGGTGGCGGGCGCCTGTAGTCCCAGCTACTCGGGAGGCTGAGGCAGGAGAATGGCATGAACCCGGGAGGTGGAGCTTGCAGTGAGCTGAGATCCGGCCACTACAGTCCAGCCTGGGTGACAGAGCAAGACTCTATCTCAAAAAAAAAAAAATAAATAAATAAATAAATAAGTAAATTAGATCTGATTTTCCAGTGGGGGTGGGACATGTAGCTGAGGACTTGAGAGTTAAGAGGATAATGAACTCTTATGTAAAGTCAAGCAAACTACCTCATCCCCCGAAATGCATCTGGTTTGTAAATTTGGATTTTAATATAATGATTTTGCCCAAAATGCCCCTCACACACTTGTGTCCAAACTCCATGCCCCAAAATTTAGTTTCTGCTCCTAAAACCAACTCAAATTTATGTGGGGAGCTAACAGGGTCACTAAGAGTCATGTATTTGGGTGTTGTGAGCAGGACCAGAAACCATGTATCCTCCTCCATCCCTCCCAGGTTGAGACCTACCAAGGGACTGGCAGTAAGCACCAGCTTCTTTATTTTTTTTTTACAGAGATGGGGGGTGTTGCTATGTTGTCCAAGCTGGCCTCGAATTCCTGGCTTCAAGTGATCCTCCTGCCTTGGCCTCCCAGAGAGCTGGGATTACAGGAACGAGCCACTGTGCCCAGCCTAAGCTTTCTTTACTAAATAAAAGAACAGCAGTGCCCACAGACTCACAATTCCTGGTCCCTGGTCTTTCCCAATCCCCAAGGGAAATGTGGACGCTGTGAAATCCCTGTGAAACCTTTCTCTGTAAATTTATTGGCTGTGTTCCCCTCTCCCATGGGCTCTTGTACTACACTCCTGCCCTGCAGTTGAATTGGCAACACTACCTAAAATTCTGCTTCATTCAAAATTTGCAGGTCTGATCAAGCAGCCCATCCTTCGTGCCTGGGCCCCTGACTCCAGTACTTGTTCCAGCCATGCTGGACGACCTTCCTCTCCAGTAAGGTCTCACAACCGCAGGTCTCCCAACTTTCACATATTTTCCTCCTCCTTTAATTTTCCCCGTTTTTCATGAATTCCTGTGTATCCTTCACATCTCAGCTAAGAGGCTATTGTACTATGAAAACTATGACACTTCCAAAAGCGGTACCTTGTCTTAGGTTTTTTGTTTGTTTGTTTTGAGATGGAGTCTCGCTCTGTCGCCCAGGCTGGAGTGCGGTGGCACCATCTCAGCTCACTGCAAGCTCCCCCTCCCGGGTTCACACCATTCTCCTGCCTCAGCCTCCCGAGTAGCTGGGACCACTGGCGCCCGCCACCACGCCCGGCTAATTTTTTTATTTTTAGTAGAGACGGGGTTTCACCGTGTTAGCCAGGATGGTCTCGATCTCCTAACCTCGTGATCCGCCCGCCTCGGCCTCCCAAAGTGTTGGGATTACAGGCGTGAGCCACCGCGCCCGGCCCCCAGAATCTTTAACTTCAAGACCAGTTATCTGTCTATATTTCTAGTGTCAACTAATCCATAAGCTCCTCGCACACCAGGTATGTGTCTTGATTATCATCTGCTTGAGCGCAGTACCAATGCCCAGCACACACTTTTGAAGGAAAGAAAGCACAGAGCTGACCAAGTCATTCCTCCTTAGAAGTCTCTAATATTAAAGTTGAAACCACTTACTCTGAGAGTCACAGCAGGTATGCTCTGGTCGCAATCTCCTTTTCTGGCCTTAGCTCCGGCTTCCCCATCCCACCCTAGCCGCAATGCTGTTGCCTGGTGAATCTGTGTACTTGCACATCGCCAGACCTGTATTCCTGCAGCGCCCTGGCCCAGGACGCCTCTCCTCTCCCAGCCTGAGATTCCCACGCTTCCCTGGAAGCGCCCCCCAGGGAGCTCTGTTAGGGCATTTACAGTAATAACCGTTTACATTTATACAGGGCCTCCCAGTTCAAAACCACTGCCATCCGTTTCTGATGCGTCCCCCACCACTGAACATAGGTGTCACACAGGCGCAGTCAGGGCGGCAGGGTGCGTGGAGCGGTTTATCCCGCAACCCCGGCGGCCCTGGCAGGGATGGAAGCGCAGGCGGCCCACGCGGACTCGGCCCAGCGCTCCCGGCCCTAGAGGACGCACTGTCCGCCGGTAGGGGCGTGCCCAAGACGCCATGCTCAGGGAGAGGTTGGGGACCCGGCGGCCCGCCCCGACTCGGATCAGCGGTCTCCGCTGCGTGCGTCTTCCTCTTCCGGTGGGCCTGGGTTGAGCCTTTTGGCGCATGCTCCAAGTCCTCCGGTGTCCCACAATGCCTTGCGGCCAGTTTCGCCCTCGGTCCTGGCAACTGTCGCGTAACCACCCAGGAAAGCGTCGACGCTTCGCCGTGCGAGAGCAGCTCCCGAGCAAATTTGTCCCTCTGCGCGATCCGGAACTCCGAGGTCGTTGCTAGGCGCCGACGTTCGCTTCTTCACATCGGATTGGGTCCCACGCAAAGATGAGGCGGGGTTTCGCCGTGGCGCGCATGCGTGCAGCAAAGAATGGAGGAGTCGGAACCCGAACGGAAGGTAGGAGAGAGGCGAGGCTCCTCGCGGGTGAGAGCGGGCGTGAAGTGGGGAGCAGGCCGTGCCTGACTTACGTATGCTTGCAGCGGGCTCGCACCGACGAGGTGCCTGCCGGAGGAAGCCGCTCCGAGGCGGAGGATGAGGACGACGAGGACTACGTGCCCTATGTGCCGTTACGGCAGCGCCGGCAGCTACTGGTGAGGGGCCCACGTCCGGGGAGGGATGGGGCCGTGACCGCCGGTCGTAGGGAGGGCAATCTGAGGAGTGAGCTTTAGTACACCGGGGCGCGGCCCCCAGACAAACGAGGGACCGACGGCCTGATCTGAGGGGTAGGGCGGTTCTGCGCCTCGGGCACAGGATCCTCGTCCCAAAGCCAGGATCCTGACGCTGGCCCTGTGGACCCCATTCCCATTCTATCTGTGGGTCCCGGGTGGAACCTCAGCTCCAGAAGCTGCTGCAGCGAAGACGCAAGGGAGCTGCGGAGGAAGAGCAGCAGGACAGCGGTAGTGAACCCCGGGGAGATGAGGACGACATCCCGCTAGGCCCTCAGTCCAACGTCAGCCTCCTGGATCAGCACCAGCACCTTAAAGAGAAGGCTGAAGGTGGGCTGGGCAGCACTGCCGGGGCGGGAAAGGAGAAGCCGAGCCTGGCGCACCGTGTTGGTATCTCTCTGACATCTTCCATTTCTTTTCTTAGCCCGCAAAGAGTCTGCCAAGGAGAAGCAGCTGAAGGAAGAAGAGAAGATCCTGGAGAGTGTGGCTGAGGGCCGAGGTATGGTTGTAGCCAGGATAGTGAGGAGGTAGACTGAGTCTCCTCCTCTCAGCCCCAGGCATGTTATATCTCAAGGGATCTGGCTTCTCAGAAGTAGGAGCCAGCCCTGAGCCATGTCTTTCTCCTCAGCATTGATGTCAGTGAAGGAGATGGCCAAGGGCATCACATATGATGACCCCATCAAAACCAGGTATGTCTGTACAGTCTGCAGTTGCCCTTGCTTAGGATGGTACATGCAGGGTTGCTCCCAGGCCAGCTGTTCCCAGAGCTCTCTTGATCCCTGTTACCCATCCACAGCTGGACTCCGCCCCGTTATGTCCTGAGCATGTCTGAAGAGCGACATGAGCGCGTGCGGAAGAAATACCACATCCTGGTGGAGGGAGACGGTATCCCACCACCCATCAAGAGCTTCAAGGAAATGAAGTTTCCTGCAGGTAGTCAGGGACCGGAGAGAGATACCACACTTTTATAATCAAATGCCTGTGAGGTTATGTCCGAGCCCACCCTGAGTTCAGCCACATCTGCATTGGATCCAGTCACTGGGGCTGGAGGGATTTGAGGAGAAGTTTCTTTAGGTTCCTTGTTGCCCCAGCTGTACATGTTCATTGTTCTCTGCTGTTACAAAGCTTCAGGAGGAAAGTGCCATTGGGCATAGGCACTGGGTACAAGTCCTGGCTGCACCTAGCCTGTGGGCCTTGGACAAGTCTCTTTTTTGTTTGTTTTTTTTTCCTCTCTCTCTCTCTCTCTTGCTCTGAGCCTCAGTTTCATCATCTGCAACTTATAGGGGTAGTGCCAGTTTTACAGGCTTTGGGGCTCTGAGAAAGTACCTGTGAGTCACAAGGACGATGTCTGTTGGTTTTCATAGCCATCCTGAGAGGCCTGAAGAAGAAAGGCATTCACCACCCAACACCCATTCAGATCCAGGGCATCCCCACCATGTGAGTGTGGACTGTGGACCTGGGGTCCTTGAGGAGGGCGGGAATGGGGAGGAGCAATGGCTAGGTGTCCTTCATCTTCTGTTGAAATTGGCTCTCGGGTCATCCTCTCCCAACAGTCTATCTGGCCGTGACATGATAGGCATTGCCTTCACGGGTTCAGGCAAGACGCTGGTGTTCACGTTGCCTGTCATCATGTTCTGCCTGGAACAAGAGAAGAGGTTACCCTTCTCCAAGCGCGAGGGGCCCTACGGACTCATCATATGCCCCTCGGTAAGACAGGCTGGCCCGGAGGGCAGGCCAGAGACTGGGGCTGCCATCTGGTACCAGCCTTTGTCCCTCTGCCTGCAGCGGGAGCTGGCCCGGCAGACCCATGGCATCCTGGAGTATTACTGCCGCCTGCTGCAGGAGGACAGCTCACCACTCCTGCGCTGCGCGCTCTGCATTGGGGGCATGTCCGTGAAGGAGCAGATGGAGACCATCCGACAGTGAGTGCTGGCGCTCCCTGCCCCCACCTCTGCCACCTGCGAGTCCGTGGAAAAGCTAAAGGACCCTTTACCTTAGCCACTCCACACATCTTCACAGAGGGCTGCTGTGAGTCCAACCCTCAAGGAGCTCCCAGTCTAATGGGGAGGTCAGTTGGGGGAGGACAGAGGGATGTGGCCCGGTGCTGTGGGAGCACAGCAGATGGAATGGCGCACCTTGCTGGGGACATCTGGGAGGTGGGAGCTCAGAGCAGGCTTTGCAGGGAAGGTGACGTTTGAATTTGGAAGAGGAGCAGTCCAGGCTGAAAACACAGAGGTGGACGGCCCAGGAATGTCAGGGTCATTCAGTGGTCAGTAAAGGAGGTTGAGGCACTGGGGTAGGGCTGGATCCCAGTGGCACTTGTGTCCTTTCCGTGCTGTGCAGTCCTCTGCAGATCGCCAGAGGCCCTGGACCAGGCCCTCTGTTTACAGATGGGCCAGACCCCATCCCAGAGGCCTTTCTCTATGGACTTCTGAGTCTTAGGGAGATGTGGGCACAGAAAAGATGAAGCCAGTGGACCAGGAAAGTGAGCCCCGAGTAAAGCCTCTGGAGCTTCAGGACAGCGCTTCTGGGTGAGAGGACTGACCCAGGAGAAGGGGGAAGGGCGTGCTAGGCTGATCGGTGGTAAAGATGGCTGCAGTGCCTTGGGAGAGAGTTGCGTGCTATACATAGGGCAGGTGGTGGGAACGATGAGAAGGGGACAAAGAAATAGGAAGGAGGACAGACAGCAGAACAGATGCAGGGTGTCTGTTTGCCTTAAGGTAGGTGTTAGGCCAGTGGCCCCAACCTCAGGGTCTCTGCTTGGTCCCCAGCGGTGTACACATGATGGTGGCCACCCCAGGGCGCCTCATGGATTTGCTGCAGAAGAAGATGGTCAGCCTAGACATCTGTCGCTACCTGGCCCTGGATGAGGCTGACCGCATGATCGACATGGGCTTCGAGGGCGACATCCGCACCATCTTCTCCTACTTCAAGGTGCCTGCCCCCGCCCAGCCAGGGCACCCCTACACCACCCCACCACTGCACACCACATCAAACTGTGGAGACCCCACGCCTCTGACCACACCACCCACTGCTCATACTTCGTGGGCTGTGTGTCAGTTGCTCAGCTTCCTCAGACCCCATGCCCCTCAGCCCAGCCCTGCATGCCCTTGGTCGCAACCCCCCCACTTCCTCAGGGCCAGCGACAGACCCTGCTCTTCAGTGCCACCATGCCGAAGAAGATTCAGAACTTTGCTAAGAGTGCCCTTGTAAAGCCTGTCACCATCAACGTGGGGCGCGCTGGGGCTGCCAGCCTGGATGTCATCCAGGTGGGCCGGCGCTCCTGATGGGCGGTCTCTCACCTGTGGGGGCTGGATCTGATAAGGCTCCCTGAAGCTGATTGGAGCCGGGGGTCTACCTTGTGGGAACTGGGGGTTTCGTTCAAAGCCCCTGACCCTTAACCAGGGAAATTTTTAGGACACCCAGCCCTTGGCAGCCAGAGGTTTCTGGTCACCTCATGGTCCAGATGACGGGCTGTGGCAGGGCTGTGGCGGGTAAACCTAACCTCAAGATCACCTTGTGGTGGCAGGAGGTAGAATATGTGAAGGAGGAGGCCAAGATGGTGTACCTGCTCGAGTGCCTGCAGAAGACGCCCCCACCTGTGAGTGCAGCCAGGCCAGGCTGGGGCCAGAGTCCCTAGGACCAGGCAGGGCTTTGGAGGGGACAGAGTGCCGGGGGAGGTGAAGTGGGTGCCCGGGCAGTTAGCCCCTGACTGGAGTTTGTCTTTCCGGACAGGTACTCATCTTTGCAGAGAAGAAGGCAGATGTGGACGCCATCCACGAGTACCTGCTGCTCAAGGGGGTTGAGGCCGTAGCCATCCATGGGGGCAAAGGTCAGGGTGGTGCACACACTGGCTTGGACCCTGCCGCAATAGCGGCGCTTGACCTCACGCCTTCCCCTAGTTGGGCGGCCTGCCACTCCCCTATCCCGTGGTGGCTCTAACAGTGTCTGCCTGACCCTCCCCAGACCAGGAGGAACGGACTAAGGCCATCGAGGCATTCCGGGAGGGCAAGAAGGATGTCCTAGTAGCCACAGACGTTGCCTCCAAGGGCCTGGACTTTCCTGCCATCCAGCACGTCATAAATTATGACATGCCGGAGGAGATTGAGAACTATGGTAGGGGCCTGGGGCCCAAGGGCATGGGCTAGGCTGGGGAAGGGCCAAGCCAGGCACCTGGCGTCCAGCAGTGGGCCAGAGTCTGTCCCTCTCTCTGCAGTACACCGGATTGGCCGCACCGGGCGCTCGGGAAACACAGGCATCGCCACTACCTTCATCAACAAAGCCTGTGGTGAGTCTGTCACCAGAGCCACCTTAGCTATTCCCCGGGTCCCCTGCCTATGGCCACCCAGGTTCTGGCCACAGGGCCCAGGATGGGCCCTGATGCTTCCCCACTCCTCCACCAGATGAGTCAGTGCTGATGGACCTGAAAGCGCTGCTGCTGGAAGCCAGGCAGAAGGTGCCGCCTGTGCTGCAGGTGCTGCACTGCGGGGACGAGTCCATGCTGGACATTGGAGGTGACTGCGGAGCGGGATCCCTGAGTCCCCAGCCGGCGGGTGGCAGGAGGGGGTGCTGGAATTCAGAAACACGAAACAGGGACCGAGGGTGCCTAACAGGGTGCCTGAGGTCCAGGGCATGGATCCTGGCCCTTGACTTGGCTGATCCCTGTCCCCATTCCCCCAGGAGAGCGCGGCTGTGCCTTCTGCGGGGGCCTGGGCCATCGGATCACCGACTGCCCCAAACTCGAGGCTATGCAGACCAAGCAGGTCAGCAACATCGGCCGCAAGGACTACCTGGCCCACAGTTCCATGGACTTCTGACCCGATGGTCTTCCCTCCTCTCCAAGGGGCCTCGGTCCCCAAGATTGCCGCCAGTCTACACACACAGCAGCCCCCTGGACAGAACCAGCATCTCAGCTCGGCTGGCCTGGGCTGGGCCAGACTGGTCCTGGTTGCCTGTTCCCTGTGCTCCTCAGAATTACTATTTTTGTTTCCTTTCACCCCAGCTGCCATTAAAGCACAAACCTCTATCCCAGCCCTGGCCCTGCCTCTGTGTTTCATCTCATCTGCCCCCTGGTTCCTGGGGCAGACATCACCTGTGGCCTCTGGAGCCCCTCTGAGGCAAGGCCCCAGCGTCTCCCGCTAGCACTGCCAACACCCGGCCTGCTGGTACTTGGGCATGGAAGGAGCCACCGAGCTGGTGCCCGCCTCTGGGGACTCAGCATCTCTCCATTGGGTTGTGTGAATTTATGACTCAAGGAGGGACCACACTGGCAGGCCAAGGAGAAGTGCTTGGATTCTCTGCTCTCCCTGGCCAGCTGCCACAGCTCTCGGGCTCACTCTTCTTGTCAGTGGTGTCATGTTTCAGGGGCTTCTCCTGAAGCCCCTTGGGGGGCTGCTGCTTGCCTGAGGCTCCCCACCCACTGCCTGCCTGCGCCAGCCACCTGTAGGAAGCCCTCTGCTCTGTTGACTGAGGAGGCAGCAGATGTCATAGAACTGCCGTTCAGGCCACAAGCTCCCCCTAAGCCTGCTCTGTGCCCAGCTCTGCTGAGCTGTGAGGATCTAGACGGGCCAGGGAGATGGCTACCTGGGAAGCTCTCAGGCGAGGGGAGAGAAGGACGCACACACAGAAACGTGGACGGCAGTCACAAGACCGCTGGCAGATGAAGCAGGATCTCGGCATCTGGCGAGAGGTAGGCAGGGAACGGCACAGGCGGCCACACTTCCTCTGAACCGGGCACTTTGTGTGTATGGCCACATGCTCATTCCAGTGGGACGGCGGTTGCTCAAGCCATATGTGTCACTTGGTGTGTGGCCTTGGGCAAGTTACTTAATTTTTCTAAGCACTCATTTCCTCACTGTTGAAATGGCGATGAGAATGCAAAGGACATGGTGTCTGAGGTGGCTGGAGCTCAGGGCTGCCTGGGCACAGTGGGCACAGAGCCGGGTGCTGGGAGGCCTTTAGGAAATATTTCCTGGCCAAGTGCACGCTCAAACGGCATTCCTTAGCCTGCTTCCATGTTCTCTCCCAGAGGTGACCCTGAATGACCTGAGACTGTTCCAGAATAAAGATACACACACACAGCCCCGCTACTGGTCTCCTGCTAGGCAAGCCAACAAAATGAGCCCCCAGCAGGAAGCAACGCTTTAAATGAACATGTGACCTCTCCGGGGCCCACTGGGACCTGCCACCCACACTCACGTGGTTGGGGCCATTCAGGGGTGTGGATCCCATGTGGACTGGATACCCAGCGTGAGCGTATACCGTGAGGGCCTTTGTGCTCTCAGGGAAGGCCTCCAAGAGGAAGAGGTGACCCACCACCCCAGGCGGCACAGTGGTGAGGAGGCCCCGGAGGGGCTGGTCTGGGGGAATGAGCCTGGGGGAGATGGAGGCCAGAACACACGGGCCCCGGAGTGTTGGGCTGAGGAGACAGGGCTGCAGCCCAGGAAAGGGAGAGACAGGGTGGTCTTGGGTTGTGGAGAGTGCTGCATGGGGCCCCAGTGGGGCTGTGTCCCCCAGGGGGATGCCAAGGCTGGCAACGTTCAGCGGCTCGTCGGGTGGAGAGGAGCAGGTGAACATGAGAGATTTCAGGGAGAAAGAGCAGCAAGATGGGGTGAGGCGCTCAAGCTGGGACGCCGAGTGGGAAAGCCAGGAGTTGGCTAGAGAAGGGTCCCGGCTGGAGGCACGGCCAGGGAGTGTCAGGCCAGGGTGCACAGCTGCCCAGGGCGGGTCGGGGGAAGGCGGGAACGCATGACGCAGGGAGCCAGCCTGCCACCAGACGCTCGTGCCCAGCTGAACCAGGTGCGGGCGCAGGCTGTTTGCCTTCAGGCGGCCAGGGACTCCCTCCAGGTAGGTGTGGGCACCTTGGGCAGCCAGAACCCCAGGAAGGAAATCCACGCTGCCCCAGCCCGAGCTGAAGACAGGTTCCCCTCCCCCCGCCTGCGGCTGCTCTGGACGGAGGGACGGGAAGTGGACAGAAGGGGAAGTGTGAGGAGTTCCTGTCCAGCCTGTCATCCGTCTCCCCAGGTCTCGAAGCGGCGGCCCTGCTCCCTGCCGTGACCATGGACCCTGTGGAGACCCCTATCAAGGATGGCATCCTCTACCAGCAGCATGTCAAGTTTGGCAAGGTGGGGACTCCTGGCTGCCAGGCAGCTGCCAAGGACCAACAGTGGGTGGAGAATGCAGCCTCTGCCCCTGCCTCGGACAGCCCAGGCAGACCTGGGAGACTTGGGAAGGGAGTCAGGGTGAAGGATCCCACCCCAGGTATGGGGAGTGGAACAGAGCACGGGTCTCGGCCAGAGATGGCAGGGGCTGAGCAGTCTCTGCCAGACCCTGCCTCTGGGAGAGACGGGGAATACAGGAGCGGGAGAGGGTCGAAGGCTCAAACCTCCCAGCAGGGAAGAGCTTCATGGCCTCTGACCCACTGCGGGCCCTAGGGAGGGTGAGGGGCTGAGCTGGAGTCCCAAGGGTGGAGCCCCTCCCTGCAGCGGCACTGTCCTGGGAGCAGTGAGGCAGGGGGGTCACCTCTCCTCGGCAGTGGCCCCACACCCCCGCAGCTCAGCTGCAGCTGCTGCCCAGGCAGATAAACCGTCGATTTCCTTTGCTCGAAGCTATTTGCATGTTTCCTTCCTTACCAGCGTGAGGCGGAGGCCTCCCTCCCACCCCAGCCCTTGGCCTGTGGCCCAAGTGCCCCTTTTTGGGGGCAAGAGGAGCCAACATAATGGCAGTGTCTGGTGGTCTGCCCAGCCACTGGAGGCTTTACAAACATGACCCGGTAGCAGCCCCAACTCGTGTTCTCGTGGCCTTTTGAGAGACGACACTGATGCTTGTGGAGGTCACAGTTCGGGAAGAGCGGGCTGGGATTTGAACCCAGGGCTGACCAGTCCCAAGCCCAGCCAAGGCCTCCTTCCTGGCGCCCTGAGAAACTAGGGAGCAGAGGCCCACTCCTGGCTGGGAGCGTTTGCCAAGCAGCTTGTGCTGAACTGAGTGGCACGGAGAATCTGCCACCCAAGAGTCTTCGCTCTCCCCCGCCTCTCCCGCAGAAGTGCTGGCGGAAGGTGTGGGCTCTGCTGTATGCAGGAGGCCCATCAGGCGTGGCACGGCTGGAGAGCTGGGAGGTCCGGGATGGTGGCCTGGGAGCAGCAGGTGACAGGTCGGCAGGGCCTGGCCGGCGAGGGGAGCGACGGGTCATCCGCCTGGCTGACTGTGTGTCGGTGCTGCCGGCCGACGGTGAGAGCTGCCCCCGGGACACCAGTGCCTTCCTGCTCACCACCACCGAGCGAAGCCACCTGCTGGCCGCGCAGCACCGCCAGGCCTGGATGGGCCCCATCTGCCAGCTGGCCTTCCCGGTGAGTGCGGCGGGCAGGGGGGTGGTTGGACTGGGGCACCTGCCCCCCGCTTGTCCACCTCCATGCTCACTCACATCCCGTCACCCAGCAAGCTCCACCGAGCACCTACAATCCTGGGAAAAGTAAATCTATAATGACTCTCAGAGGGCCACGCGTGCCGTGGAGAAAATGGACCACCAGGGGAGCAGAAGGAAGTGAGGGTGCGACGGGCAGGGTGGTCAGGGAAGGCCTCTCAGAGGAGGGCCCTGAATGACAGGAGCCCACTGGGCAAAGGTCTGAGGACAGGGGCAGCCTGGGGAGTTATGAACAGAGGCAGTCCCGTGGGCAGAGGCCCCAAGGTCGGACAGTGTGGGGTGTTTAAGGGCAGAAAGAAGGCGACATGGCTGGAAGGATAGGAGTGCAGGAGGAAGCCAAATCACGGAACTTAGGGGAGCAGCTGAAATGCCCCAGGCCATGTGTGTGGTTCTGTTCTGAGTGTGAGGCGAAGGCTTTGGAGGGTTGTAGCCAGACACGTTTGTAAAGCCCCACAAGGTCTGTGATGGGTCAAAAGGAAGTGAGCCTGGGGGTTCTTCAAAGAGGTAAACAGAGTTACCATGTGGCCCACAGGTCCACTCCTAGGTGTGTGCCCAAGAGAACTAGAACAGGTGTTCAAACAAAACATGTACATGTGAGGCGGCAGGATCGCGTGAGCCCTAGAGGTCGAGGCTGCAGTGAGCCGTAATCGTGCCACTTCACTCCAGCCCGGGAGACAGAGCAAGACCCTATCTCAAAAAAAACCCCATAGCAGCACTACTCACGGCCACCAGAAGGTGGAAACAGCCTACGTAGCCATCAGCTGACAAATGGATAAACAAAACGTGGTCTGTCCACAAGATGGAATACTACTCAGCCATAAAAATGAACAAACGGGCCAGGCGCAGTGGCTCACGCCTGTAATCCCCCACTTTGGTAGGAGGATTGCTTGAGCCTAGGAATTCAAGATCAGCCTGGGCAACATAGTGAGACCCTGTCTCTAAAAAAAAAAAAGAAAAGGAAAAAAGAAAAAGAAATGCACAGACTAGGTAACTCTGTTGGGATAGAAATCAGATGAGTCTTGCCAGGAGCTGGGGGAAGGGAGAAGTGGGGAGTGGCAGCTCACGGGTACAGGGTTTCCATGTGGGATGATGGAAAAGTTCTGGAACTAGACAGTGGCAACAGCTGCACAACCTTGTGAATATACTAAAAAGCACTGGTGGCCGGGCGTAGTGGCTCACGCCTGTAATCCCAGCACTTCGGGAGGCTGAGGTGGGCAGATCACCTGAGGTCAGGAGTTCGAGACCAGCCTCAACGTGGAGAAACCCCGTCTCTACTGAAAATACAAAATTAGCTGGGTGTGGTAGTACATGCCTGTAATCCCAGCTACTCGGGAGGCTGAGGCAGGAGAATCACTTGAACCTGGGAGGCGGAGGTTGCGGTGAGCCAAGATGGCGCCATTGCACCATTGCACTCCAGCCTGGGCAACGAGAACAAAAGTCCATCTCAAAAAAAAAAAAAAAAAGCACTGGTGATACACTTTAAGATGTAAAATGGACCAGGCGTGGTGGTTCACACCTGTAATCCCAGCATTTTGGGAGGCCGAGGCAGGTGGATTACTTGAGGTCAGGAGTTCGAGACCAGCCAGGCCAACATGGTGAAACCCCACCTCTACTAAAAAAAAAAATTACAAAAATTAGCCGGGCGTGGTAGCACACACCTGTAATCCCAGCTATTACTTCGGAGGCTGAGGCAGGAGAATTGCTTGAGTCTGGGAGGCAGAGGTTGCAGTGAGCTGAGATTGTGCCACCGCACTCCAGCCTGGCTGACAGAGCAAGACTGTGTCTCAAAAAACAAACAAAAAAAAATGTAAGATAGTTAAAACAGTAAATTTTATGTTCTCTGTATTTTATCATATTTAAAAAATAAAAAAACAAAAGGCAGTTGAGGTTAGGCATGGTGGCTCACGCTTGTAATCCCAGCACTTTGGAAAGCCGAAGCACGTGGATCACCTGAGGTCAGGAGTTCAAGACCAGCCTGCCCAATATGGCAAAACCCTGTCTCTACTAAAAATACAAAAAATTAGCCAGGCGTGGTGGTGGGCACCTGTAATCCCAGCCACTTGGGAGACTGAGGCACGAGAATCACTTAAACCCAGGAGGTGGAGGTTGCAGTGAGCTGAGATCTCGCCATTGCACTCAAGTATGGGTGACAGAGCAAGACTCCATCTCAAAAAAAAAAGGCAGTTGACAGGAGCAAGGAGCCCGGTGAGGAAGCTGTGGCATTTGACCCGGCCGTGTTGCTATGGGCCAGGGTGGTCCTAGTAGACGGGCTGAGTGGGAAAGAGCTAGAGGACAACTGAAGGCCTGGGTGTAGGGATGAGGCATAGGCAGAGATTGGGGGCACCTTGCAGGGTCGTAGCAGGTGGTTGCAGTGAAATGGAAGAAGACACCTGGGGTACTGCTCCCCGCCCAGCTCACACGTGTGTCCCAGCCGGAACACTCCTGTCCCTGTACTGCTCGAGGCTGTCAGAGACATGCAGAAGCCGGCCCAGCCAAGCCCAGGGGCTGCAGGGGACATCCCCTAGTGTCCCCAGTGATCTGCAGCTCTGACACCCTCAAGCACCGCACCTCCTTCCCAGCCCAGCACTCTCAGTGGGGAGCCAGGTGGGAGAACAGGCTCAGAAGGGACCCTGGCTTGTGGTGGAGTCCTGGGATACTGACCCCAAGGGAGGGGACAGGGCATGGGAGTGTGGTGCTCCCACCTTTGACTTGGACTCATTCCCCAGGGGACAGGGGAGGCCTCCTCAGGATCCACAGACGCCCAGTCTCCCAAGAGGGGTCTGGTCCCCATGGAGGAGAACTCCATCTACTCCTCCTGGCAGGAAGGTAAGTCGGAGGAGGTGCAAGGGCAGCCTCCACCCCCCACACCCAGGGCTGGCTCTTTGGGGGACTGACCGGGATGTCCTGGCCACCTGCCACAGTGGGCGAGTTTCCCGTGGTGGTGCAGAGGACCGAGGCCGCCACCCGCTGCCAGCTGAAGGGGCCGGCCCTGCTGGTGCTGGGCCCAGATGCCATCCAGCTGAGGGAGGCCAAGGTCACCCAGGTCCTCTACAGCTGGCCCTACCACTTCCTACGCAAGTTCGGCTCTGACAAGGTGAGGTGCAGGGCTGGGAAGGGTGGGGGGCCGACACCCTGGACCCTCCTGCTAATCCCCACCCGTGTCGCCTGTGCCCAGGGCGTGTTCTCCTTTGAAGCCGGCCGCCGCTGCGACTCGGGTGAGGGCCTCTTTGCCTTCCACACCCCCTGTGCCCCCGACCTGTGCAGGGCTGTGGCCGAGGCCATCACCCGCCAGCGGGAGCGACTGCCAGAGCTGGCCAGGGCCCAGCCCTGCCCCCTGCCACGGGCCACCTCTCTGCCCTCCCTGGACGCCCCCGGAGAGCTGCGGGAGATGCCACCAGGACCTGAGCCACCCACCTCCAGGAGGGTGCGCCTGGCTGAGCCCGGACCGCAGAGCCTGCCGCTACTGCTAGGCCTGGAGCCCAGCGATCCGGCATCCGGGCTCTACGCCTCAGTGTGCAAGCGTGCCAGTGGGCTCCCACGCACGGAGCACCTCTATGAGAACCTGTGTGTGCTGGAGGCCAGCCCCACACCGCACAGCGGGGAACCTGAGCGGCACGAGGGCCCTGGCGGCCACAGCCCCACAGCCAGTCCCATCTACCACAACGGCGAAGACTTGAGCTGGCCCAGCCCAGCCCACGACAGCAGTCTGGAAGCCCAGTACCGGCGGCTGCTGGAGCTGGATGAGGCAGAGGGCACAGGCCGCCCTGACCCTCAGGCAGGCTTCAAGGCCAAGCTGGTGAACCTGCTGAGTCGTGAGCGGAGGAAGGGCCCTGCCCCTTGTGACCGGCCCTGAACACCCAGCAGAGTGGTGGCCAGAGGGGAGAGGTGCTCCCCCTGGGACAGGAGGGTGGGATGGTGGGCACATAGTGGGCCCATGCGGACACACGCCTGTGTCTACCCTGGCCTGCAGGAATGAGGCAGGCCGCCTGTGGAGGACCTCCGCCCTGCCCTGCCCGCCACATAACGCGGTGTGCAGACTCGCAGATAATAAAGCTCAGAGCAGCGCCCAACAGGGGCACTCACGGCACACGCCCCTGCCCACGTTCATTGCGGCCAGCACCAGCGCCCTGTGCCGGTTCCAGGGGCACAGGTGACCTGGGCCTGACCTGCCACCCATGGGCTCAAATCCACTGCAGCAGCAGACAGGATGGAGATCATTAGGACTCCATGTGGCCCTCCATGGCCAGAGTGACACGAAGAGGCAGGCGGAGGGAACCGCTAGGCTTGTTTGTCAGACTGGGGAAGGAGCAACATGAGGGCCCAACTGGAGGCCCGGAGGCCCGAGCTGGGGAGCTGGGAGGAGGCAATGGGGGCAGGGAGCAGGTGGAAGGGATTTCAGAGACGCCCTCGCCCCACACACTTGTTCCCTGCTGAAACTCCAACAATTTGCAGATACTTCTGGGAACCCATGGCCTCAGTCTCCTCATCTGTAAAGGAGAGAGAACAAATGATGTATCAGGCATCATCCTAGATGAGAGTTTTGCTGTGTGCCTACTCAGTGCCAGGCACTGGGGGACATGGCCGTGTTCAGGACAGCCTTGGTCCTGTTCGGGAGCCGACATTCCGGGGGAGAGAAGTTTCCTGAAGACTTCCATGCTGCGCTCCCTCCTCTGCTCCTGCTGCTGTTGCCATCCTAGGAGCCAGCCATGCGCACAAGCATCATGCCTCCAGGGGTCTGGCTGCTTGGCCCCTCACCGCAACTCCACCTCAGCTGCTCACACCCTTGGCACATCCTGAACCTCATTTTCAGGACGGACACATAATTTTTGCTCTCTTGTGTCCAAGCCTCATCCTCTGGCCACCTCCTTCCAGCTCACTTCCTCTCGCACGGCCAATACCGCCCCTGCCTAGCCACATCGACCTACCGGGACCCTTTTCTGGCTCTTCCAGGCCTCTGCCCACCATCCCCTCTGTTCTCCATAGTCCCTTCCCCCCTTCTCTCTCCTTTCATCTTACTGGTCTGGCAAGGCCCCGGCCTTGGATGAGCCCAGACCTCTGTGCCTGCACACAGCCGCCCATAGCCAAAAAAACCCATTTAAACAGGCTGACTGCATCCTTAACGGTGCAGGGCAGGCGCTCCCTGCCACCAGAGACCCTGTTCCCTAGAGGGGCAGCTTTTCTCCTCCCCAGAACCTCCTGTCTGTCCCCACCCAGTGTCTCCTCACAGGCATGTTGGGGAAACAGGTCAGGCTCTCCCACTGCATCTGCAAGTGTACTGGCATCCATCCGTCTTCTTCCCACCCCTACAGTCGCAACAGTGTTTGTCCCCAGCTATGCTCTGATCCCGGCTCCTCTCACCTCAGAGCTTGGAAATTTCAGCTCTCTCCTGGGCCCATTTATCCTATCAGCGGCTTTTCCAGCCACACCCAAACATGCTCTGTAATGTCACATTTTAAACCTTCCCTTGCCCTCACATTCCCCTTTGGCCACCTCCCTGTTTCTCTGTTCCTCTTCACAGCAAAAACTCTTCAAAAGAGTTGTTGATTACTTTCATTTCCACTTTCTTACCCCTATTTTCCCCTCAATTAACTCTCCTTCATCCCCATGATGCCATTATGTGGCTCTTATTAGAGTCACCAACGTTATTCTCCAAAACAAAAGCAACAAGGACTTTGACTTCTCAGCAGCACTCAGCTCTGGTTCTTGAAACACCCCCCATTACTTGCTTTTCCTCCTACCTCATAACTCTGTCTTTCCCAGCCTCTACTGCAGCCTTCTCTGAGTTCTTCCCAGGGTCCTAGGCTCTGACACAGTGTAGCTCAACCCTGCTACACAAAGAATCTCCTGAAAGCCTATAAAACTGTCCATGCATGTTCTGTGAGTGACCTACCAAGAGAATAAACAATTTTAAAAATCCATTTCACACACAGGGGCTCTGAGTTCATCAGTCTGGGTAGGTGGGGTCTGGGCCTCAATGCTCACTGGGTTTCCCGATGATGGTAATATGCAGCCTAGGCTGGGAACCACTGGCCTCAGCAAGCCAGTCATTCTCCAGGTGTCACAGACCCTTGGTGCTGACCCCAAAGGTCTGTCTTCAGTGCAGACCTCCCCCTGAGCTCCAGATTTAGTAATCCCACTGCACACGGGACATCTGGATGTGGAAAAGGCATCTCCAGATCCCATGGGTGAAAGGGGGTTGGGGGAATGGAGACTGGTGTTCTTCCAGCATGTGTGTGGACACAACGCAAAGCCTGGAGGGATGCTAGAGCCATGGGGAGGAAGATTTCAGCTTACTCATTCATGCAAGCACTTCCTGATGGGTAAGGCCTTAGCAAGCTGAGCCCAAGAGGCGAGCAGTCAAGGTGTTGCTGCAGGCACCCCCACTCCCTACAGTGGCAAACCCAAGCCCAGTCCTTGGCAGCTCAACAAATCCCAGGGCACACTGAAGGTCACCCAGAGAGTCAAGGGCATGGCTAGAACTGACTGTGGGTGCCCAGCATGGCATCCTTTCCTTCATTACAAATCTGAGCTGCTTTGTTTCTTAGGGATTTCTGTGATATTCCAAGGGGACTGTGGGAAAGTCCTTGGAAACCACCAGGACTCTAGAGGCCTGGGCCTGGAGCCTCAGGAGTCTTGGCCACCAGAGGGCGCTGTGTCCCTGTCCAGGTCCAGTTGCGACCCAGGGGCTGCCTGTGCTGGGAGGCTCCCGGGCAGTCGGGGACACAGACCTGTGCTTTCCACCAGCCCAAGGAATGGGAGCCAGGGGTCCTCTCTGCTGGAGGACTGCCAGGACCCCCAGGCTGCCACCTCTTCCTTTGCTCATTTGCTGTTTCACTTTGTCAATCCTTCCTTTCTTCGTGTGTTCATTCACATCCACTGTGTGTAGGCCCTGGGGAAATGTTAGACAAGACACATAAGCTGTGTGTCTTCATTGTCCTAACAAAGAGCACACCCTGGAAAGAGCACTGCAGAGAGTCCCCATTCCCCCAGCTCCCTGCACACAGGCACTCTGGAGATGCCTCTTCCACATCCAGATGTCTCGGGTGCTATGGGATTCCTAAGTAAACAAACACTTTATACGGAATGTCAGATGATGGAGATGCTATGGGGAAAAATAAAGCAGAGGGAGGGCCTAGTGTGCAATGCGGGTGAGGCATCAGGGGGTTGCTGTTTCAGATGTGATCAGGGAAGGCCCTGGGAGGAGGCAACATCTGAGCAGAGACCTAAAAAAAGTTGGAAGCCTGTTGCTGAGATACCTGGAGAAGTGTTTCAAGGGCCGGGCACCGTGGCTCACGCCTGTAATCCCAGCACTTTGGGAGGCCAAGGCAGATGGATCACTGGTGGTCAGGAGTTTGAGAGCAGCCTGACCAACATGGAGAAACCCCATCTGTACTAAACATATAAAAATTATCCCGGAGGCCGGGCGCGGTGGCTCAAGCCTGTAATCCCAGCACTTTGGGAGGCCGAGACGGGCGGATCACGAGGTCAGGAGATCGAGACCATCCTGGCTAACACGGTGAAACCCCGTCTCTACTAAAAAAATACAAAAAACTAGCCGGGCGAGGTGGCGGGCGCCTGTAGTCCCAGCTACTCCGGAGGCTGAGGCAGGAGAATGGCGTGAACCCGGGAGGCGGAGCTTGCAGTGAGCTGAGATCCGGCCACTGCACTCCAGCCTGGGTGACAGAGCAAGACTCCGTCTCAAAAAAAAAAAAAAAAAAAAAAAATTATCCCGGAATGGTGGTTCATGCCTATAATCCCAGCTACTCGGGAGGCAGAGGCAGAAGAATCACTTGAACCCGGGAGGCGGAGGTTGCAACAAGCCAAGATCACACCACTGCACTCCAGCCTGGATGACAGAGTGAGACTCCGTCTCAAAAAAAGAAAAAAAAAAAAAAGAAGTGTTTCAAGCAGGGGAACTGGCAAGTGGACAGGCCCTGAGGCAGGAATATGCTTGGCCTGCTGGGGGAAATGTGAGTGAGGAGGCCAGGGTGGCTGGAGTGGAGGGAGCGAGTGGTAGGAGTCAGACGCAGTTTATTCGTGTTCTGTAGGTCTTAAGGACTTTAGTTTTATTTTGAGTGCAATATGATCTCACTGGAATGCTAAAAGCTGAGAGTGACATGGTGGTGTGATTCTGGCTTTAAAAATATCACTTTGGCTGCTTCATGAAGACTCTGGAAGGGGCAAGGGTGAAAGCAGGGATACCCGTTAGGAGACTGTTACAGGGGCACAGGCACAAGATGGCAGTGGCTGGGACAATGGTGGAAGCAGCGGTTAGATGTGAACATGCTGAAGGTGGAATTTGCAGAATCTGGGGGAGGACAGAAGAGAAAGGAAGGATAACTTCACCGTTTCTGCTGAACCAGTTGGATGAATGTTGGTGGCACTTGTTGAAGTCAGGAATGAGTTAGGGAGGTGGGAAAGGCACAAGGTGGGACAGGTGGGCCATGATGGCCTGAGATACCTAGCACAGTGGCTCCCCAACCTTTTTGGCAGAAGGGACTGCTTTCACGGAAGACGATTTTTCCACGGACTGGGGGCAGGTGGGGGTGGCTTCAGGAGGGTTCAAGTGCAGTACATTTATCATTAGATTCTTTTTTTTTTTTTTTTTGAGATGGAGTCTCGCTCTGTCACCCATGCTGGAGTGCAGTGGAGCCATCTTGGCTCACTACAACCTCTGCCTCCCCGGTTCAAGTGATTCTCCTGCCTCAGCCTCCTGAGTAGCTGGGATTATATGCATGTGTCACCACGCCCAGCTAATTTTTGTATTTTTAGTAGAGACGGGGTTGCACCATGTTGGCCAGGATGCCCTCCAACTCCTGACCTCAAGTGATCCTCCCCCACCTCAGCCTCCCAAAGTGCTGGGATTACAGGTACAGGCGTGAACCACCGCACCCGGCCCATTTATTATTAGATTCTCATAAGGAACGAGCAACCTCGATCCCTCGCATGCACAGTTCACAATAGGGTTCACGCTCCTATCGGAATCTAATGCTGCTGCTACACTCAGCTTCTCTGGCTTGCCGCTGCTCACCTGCTGTGCAGCCCAGTTCCTAACAGGCTACAAACAGGGGGTTGGGGACCCTGATGTAGTAAACATCTAGGCAGCGTTTTGGATAATGGAGTCTGGAGTTCCTGGGGAGAGGTCAGGCTGGCCATGAAACATGAGATGCCTTGGCATACAGGTGGTACTGAAAGCCACAGGACGGTACGGGGTCTTAGGGGGTGAGAATAAAGAGAGATGGCATCAGACGGCCAAAGCCAGAGGCAGAGGAGGATGGGCAGGAGGGGCCAGTGGGGCAGGGAGAAGCTGTGAAGTCAGGGAAAAAGGGTGTTTCGGGGGACGAGAATCCACCCGGACCCATGCTGCCCCTAGGAAGGGCAGGATGAAACTGAACCACCACGGATTCCATGGCCCGATGGCCTCCAGGTCACAGGTGACCTTGAGAAGAAAGATCTCAGGGGACCGGTGCGGACAAGAGCCTGCCTGGCATGGCTTCAAGAGATAACTGAAGGAAAGCAAGTGGAGACGCCATAAACAGACAACTCCCTGGAGGAATTTTACTCTCAAGAGCAGAACTAAAGGCTAGTAGTTGGAGAGGGATGTGGGGTCAAGAGAAGGTCTTTAACGATGAGAACTCTCACAGCGTTTTATGCAGAAGAGGGTGGGTGTGATGACTGTGGATGGAGAGGGGAGAACTGCAGCAACCATGTCCTAGGAGGAGCTGACCGGCCGGGACCACCAAGCGAGTGGAGGGTGGACGCCCCTTCCCTCACCCCGACACCCGCATACTCTCAGCGTCCGCGCCGCGGGCCCTAGTGCCCGGACTGAACGCGGGGCCGGGACTCTGAGGACGCCTCCCACGGGGCGCAGTCCGCTCTGGCCAAGGTGGAGCGGGACGCGGCGCTTCCGACGGTGTCGGGTCGGGTCGGGGTTGTAGGGATGCGAGCGAGGGCAAGGCCTGAAGGCCAGGGACCCCTGGCGTCCGCTCCTGCCCTGTGTTCCTGCCTTCGGTAGAGCGTTGCGCAAATCAAGCTTTAAACGCCCCTGTCCCCCTCAACTTCCCCACCTTATCTCCTCCCAGGCCCTCTGATTTAGAAATCCTGCAGCCCCCGATGGTTGCACCTACGATACCGACCCTCGCAGCAGCCCTGCGAGGCGAGTATGATCGTCCCATTTTTCGGAGTAGCAAACTAAGGTTCAGAGACGACTAGGGCCCAGGTCGGTCTGGTTTGCAGGTCCGCTCTCCCCTCCCTCCGCCAGCGGGCGGAGCGAGGGACTGGGCGAGGCAGCTCCTCCCTAATGAGACGACCCGCAGCCCCGGCCCCGCCCCGACTCCGCCCCACTGCAGGGCCCGGGTCGGGGAGGCCTCTCAGCTCGCAGCCCGACGGGACGTGGTGATTGGGCGGGACGGAAGAGCTGGGTGGTGCTTTCCACCAACGGAGATCGTCTAGTGGGCGTGGTCACGACGAGGGCGTGGCCTTGTGCCCCGCCCCCTTCCGCGCGCTCAAAGTGGAGGGTGACTGCGGGGGCGGGGTCAGAACACTGGCGGCCGATCCCAACGCGGCTCCCTGGAGCCCGACGCCGAGCAGCGCACTGGCGGGGCCGAGCAGGTATCAACGACCGCGCGGGGCGTCTTGGGCTGGACCAGGCGGGCGCCTGGGGCCTGCTGAGGACCACAAAGGGCACTGGGGGTCGCGGTCCAGGCTGTGCTTCCTCCCGCGGGCCCTTGCCCCTGCCTCCGCCCCCGCCCCCGCCTTCCTGCCGCCAAGCCGGCTGCGGCGGGGCCGATTGGCGCCTGCGCTGCTTCCTGCGGCCGGGGCCAGTCTAATGCATGGGGCCCGGAGGGGGACTAGGGGGAAACTGAGTCACGTCGGTGTGGGAGCAGTTCTGTGTGGGAGGCACCATCCCCATTGGGCTCCGGGAAGGATCCCCCTCCAAGCTATGCTTTAGGGTCCCAGCCCCCACCTGTCTCCACAGGGGCCGCACCCCACTCCCGCCTTCCCCTTCTTCAGCACCCAGGGGTCCCGCCCTGGCTCCCAGCAGCCTCGACTGGTCCCGGAATGGCTGGGAGGATCCGCTGCAGCCGCCTCCCTCCCCTCCCCCTCGTGTCCCAAGCCCCCGTGTGCTCCCTGCGCTGGCTCTCCGCACAGTGTCAGCTTACACGCCTTATATAGTCCGAGCAGGCTCCAGCCGCGGCCTGCCTGCCGGGACCTGGGGGCGGGGGAGAGGAGAGCCGGCCCCTGACTCACCCGGCCGCCCGAGGCTCCAGGCTGGCTTGCGGGGAGGCCGCGCCAGTTTAGTCCCTCGGCCCACCCCTGGTTGAAAAGAACCTCCATCCTGGATTCAGGCACCCCTCACAGTTCCAGTCCCAAGGGGAGGGAGGCTGTTCCTGTCTTTCCAAAGTGAGGTCCGCCAGCAGCCCAGCCCAGCCTGACAAAATACCTGCCTACTATGGCTTGCGTGTGCTCAGGGGCTGCCCGTGCCCGCCTGGCCCCTGTCCAAGCCTGGTATCTTGAGTTGGGCCGGCCTGCCTGCCTGCCCGCCCACCATGCTGGCCACTCACCTCTTCTCTCCTCTCCTCTCAGGAGCCGGCATCATGGATTCCTTCAAGGTAGTGCTGGAGGGGCCAGCACCTTGGGGCTTCCGGCTGCAAGGGGGCAAGGACTTCAATGTGCCCCTCTCCATTTCCCGGGTGAGCCTAGGTTTGGGGAGGGGGCTCCTCCAGCGGTCTTTGGGTGCTCAGGTCTCCAGAGGGTGATGGGGGGAGTCCTAACAGGAGCTGGTCGGGGCCAGCAGGCCAGGAGATGTCCAGGTCCCAGATGTAGTGGTACCTGCCCGCTGCAATGACTCCCAATGAGGTGGATACTGGGAGGGAGCACCCAGGCTTCCCCAGTCCTGCACTGTACCCGATGCTGTTCTCCCAAGCTCCTGTGGCCACTTCTGAGGGCGGGAGGGAGGATCATTGTGCAGGATGGAGCCTGACATTTCCAGGAGATATCTAAACTTGAGGTGGCAATGCTTGGAGCCAGGCCCCAGGCAGGGCACTGTGACTGTAGGATTTCACTTCAGACACACTTCTGCCCAGGGAATAGCAGCCCTCATCCTGTTTTTCCAGATGAGAGAAGAACTCATGAAGAGGTGGAGGGGCTCGCTCATCGAGTCCATGTTGAAGCAGGGATTGGAATTGAAGCACGGGATGGTGTGCATTTTTTGTGGGTAGAAGGGGTCTCTCCCCAGCCTATGTAAGGACCTGCATCCACCATTCCCATTCAGGATGTGGTGGCCTTTGACCCCAAGCAGAAGTGCAGGACAGGGCTCCTCTCTAGGGGCTTAACTTCAGCTTCCAAGAGCCTGCCCTGGTGGGGGTGGAGCTGGAGGCTGGCTCCTCCCTGTAGCAGGGGGATTGCCTTATAAGCCCAAGAATGCGGCCCCACGCTGGGATGGCCAACAGTGGCTGCAGTCTGCAAAGCTGAAAAGGGCTGGCCTAGGCCTGGCCCCCTGAACCCCACTGCTGGGCCCCTCAGCTGGTCATCAGGCTGCAGCTCCAGCTGTATGGTCCAGTTGTGAGACACAACAAATTGCCTGCACAGAGTGGGTGAGGCCAGCCTGTGGGCTGGCATCTCTGACTGGCCTGGGGGTCAGCAGGGGGTGGGGACTTCCTGCCCCTATATCCGCCTGCCCAGAGAGGCCCACCCAGGCGATGGGTGGGCAGGCAGCTGTTGTCAGGAAGCCCAGGGCAAGCCCAGCCTGGAAGGGCCCAGAGGGTTGTGGCCTGAGGAGGGCGTCAAGGTGGAGTCTGTCTGTAGGAGTTGGGGCATGGGGGTTAGGGTAGGCTCTTCCCAGGGGTCCTTCCACGGTGTTCTCTGGGAACCTGTCCTGACAGCAGGGTAGTGAGGGCAGTGGTCGCCCTACCACACACATCCTCCTACACAGTCCTCACACAGCTCTGAAAACCTACCCGGCGTCCTGCCCCTTGGGAAAGTGCTGGCCCAATGTGTCTGGGGACCCTGAACCTCAGTTTCTTCCCTGATAGAGATGACTTTCAGATATGGCCTGTTGGGGGCACTCCCAGCTCCAGCTCCCTGGTCAGCATCCCTGGCATGTGGGTGGGGCCACTAGCTGATCCCAGCCCTGGAGTTGGACCTGGGCCCATATGGGTGGGTGAGGTGGGCTTTTCTGAGTTAGGCCAGCCCCCTCCCCCTCCCCTGACCCCAGGATGGAGGGAGGTGGGAGGGGTGAGGGCTGGCCGTGGGCCCAGGCCTGGGAGATGAGGTAACGTCTGGGACTGGGGGGTTGGGCTGCTCAGGCTGACTCACCCCCACCTCATGCAGGGTCCAGCCCCCTGGCTTTTTCCCTCCTTGGTTCCTCTGGCCTTACCCTGCTCCTGGCCTGAGCCCCTCCCTGCCTCTCTCCAGCCACCCACCCAGCGCTGTCTCCTGCTCTCCTGCCGCCCTCTCCATGCTCTGAACACTCCTCATCATCTGTGCTTTCTGCCCTCCTCACTCTGGGAAGGGAAGCCGTCCCCGCCCCCTACCCCCTCTCCAGGAGCCAGCTAGCTGCTCCTGTGCACCCCAAGACCTCCATCTCGGGCTCAGCCCACACCTCCCAGGAGCCAGCCCTGTGGGCAGGGAGTGGCTGGGCCAGGTTTCCCTTCTACTGACTCACCATGACCTTGAGTAAGTCACTTCCCCTCTGGGGTGTCACTTCCCCACATACCGTATAAGGGGTTGATTTAGTTGGATTGAACTAAAGGTGAGGGAGGGGCTCAGGGTGTCTCCAGGGGGGCTGGCCCCTCCGTTGGGCCCCCATGCTCAGCAGAGGTGGCCCACAGTGCCTTAGGGTCAGGGACACTTCTTGGCCCTGCCTCTTACTAGCTGGGTGACTTGAGGCAAGTTGTTTAACCTCTCTGTGTATATTTTCTTTTTTTCTTTTTTCTTTTTTTGATGGAGTCTTGCTCCGTCGACCAGGCTGGAGTGCAGTGGCGCCATCTCGGCTCACTGCAAGCTCTGCCTCCCGGATTCACGCCATTCTCCTGCCTCAGCCTCCCGAGCAGCTGGGACTACAGGCGCCCACCACCATGCCCGGCTGATTTTTTGTATTTTTAGTAGAGACAGGGTTTCACCGTATTAGCCAGGATGGTCTTGATCTCCTGACCTGGTGATCCACCCACCTCGGCCTCCCAAAGTGCTGGGATTACAGGCGTGAGCCACCGCGCCCGGCCTCTGTGTACATTTTCAAGTGTAAAATGGGTAAAATCCCTGATTACTCCACAGGGTTGTTGGAAGATTCGGTGTCAATATGTAGCATACTTGGTGCTCAATAAACGGTAGCAACTGTTCTTATTTAGCGAGTGAGGAAGGGGCCACTGAGCTCTCTTAGCCTTCTGACCTCCCATGCAAGCAAGAAATCATGTTGAGCCCAGCTCGCCTTTCTTTTCCTGGTGCTGTCAGGCTCTGTGTCTGGCTGCCTTGCCCTCTGACATCTCTCTGAAACCTCTTGCCTCCCTTTTCCCTGTCTCAGCTCAGTCTGTGCACTGGCCCACCTGAGGAGCCTCCTGGGGCCTCTGGCAGCCTGGACCCCCCAGATCCCCCCCACCCAGTGAAATTGTCTTCCAGCACTGCCTCACAAAAGCCTACTTACTGCAGTACCAGGCCTCTTGCCAGATGGCTGGGTGGCCCCTTGGGCTCAGACCCAGTCAAGCTGCCCCGCCTGTGTTGCTGGGGCTGGCCTCGAGGCCTGGAAGGGGATTATCAGGGTCACCCCTCTCAGGGCCTGGGAGATACCCCATCCCAGACATTAAAACTGCCAGTGGCTCCTCTACCCTCAAAGCCAAGTCCTAGTTCCTTCTGGCATTCAAAGCCATCATAAGTAAACTCACCCGCTAGGCAGCACACCCCATTCTCCTTTACCGAGGCTCACATCGTCCTTGAAGTCATTCCTGATGGTCTCAGCTCATCCTGGTGGCAGCCGTTTCTCCCAGCCTACTGTCTCCTCTCATTGCCACAGGAACCAGGGACTCCCAGCTCAATAGCCTGAAGGATTGGGGTTGGAGAAAGTTGGCAGTTGAGGGCTTGGGCGTGACACCCATGTATGGCCTGTGAAGCCCCGGCTGTCACCTTAGGCCCCATTCAGGCAGTGTTCACAGGGAACCGGAAGATAACAGGGCCTGTTCTGGCGCTCAGAGGGTCCTAGGAGACCGCTGCAGATGGCCCCTCACAGGGTGCTGGGGGGTAAGAGGTCCGTAAGAGCCCCGGGTGGTTTCAGGGAGGAAGCTGCCCCCTGCATGGGTCAGACGGCATATCTGGTAGGTGGAGCGGCCTGGGCAGGAAGCCAGCAGGAGCCTCCAAAGGCAATGGTCCTCCTGAAAAACTTGGGCTTTAGCCTGAGCCTGGCTGTTTGTGGACATCATAGCAATTTCTGGACTGTGGGGGAGGGTCGTGGTGGTGAATAAATAAGCAGTGTGACTGGGGAAATTGTGAAGCTCGGGTGAGTGCCACCACCTGGGTTGCTTTAGTGTCCAGCAGCTGCCTAGAACTCTGTTGAATAAGAGCTCTCTGGGTTCTGGAAGTGGGGCAGCTTTGGGTGGGGCAGGGTTACCACCATCAACCTGGCTTGGGTCAGCAGGAGCCAGGGCCTCAGTCACTGCTTCTCTCTCCATAGCTCACTCCTGGAGGCAAAGCGGCGCAGGCTGGAGTGGCCGTCGGTGACTGGGTGCTGAGCATCGATGGCGAGAACGCAGGGAGCCTCACACACATCGAAGCTCAGAATAAGATCCGGGCCTGCGGGGAGCGCCTCAGCCTGGGCCTCAGCAGGTATGCGGGTGGGCATGCATGGGTGCAGGTGGGCATGCATGGGTGCGTGGGCGCTGGCAGAGGGGATCCCCGCGGGCCCAGCCCGCTGTCATGCTTTCCTTCTTCTCCAGGGCCCAGCCAGTTCAGAGCAAACCACAGAAGGTAGGAGGCAGGCCGAGACATCTGGGCGCGGGCGGTGTGGGCTTGGACGGCCGGGCCTGCTCGCCCTCCTGGCACATTCTTGGTACCCCAATCCCTGGCCGGAAGTGGAGGGCGGAAACGAGCTAAGGCGGGTCTAGGGCCCTGGAGTTGAGCCAGGGGCTGCCGCACGGTCCTGGCACCACGCATGTCCGCCTGTCTGTCCGCCTGCCTGCCTCCTGCCATCGGCGCTGCGTGCTCGCCGGCACTGGGTCAGCCCTCGGTCCTGCGTGGACTGAGATCAGCACTCCCAAATGGGCCCCTTGAAACCTGTTGTCCTCTCCCCTTAGCCTCCAGACAGATGTGGGGGGTGGGGGTGGGGGGCTGGAGCTGCCGTTGTCCTCTCGCGCAGGCGCCCCACTCCCACCCAGGTCACCACCCTACCCCGCCCGCCCGCCTTGCCCGGCTCTGTCTCTGCCCAGGCCTCCGTCCCCGCCGCGGACCCCCCGCGGTACACCTTTGCACCCAGCGTCTCCCTCAACAAGACGGCCCGGCCCTTCGGGGCGCCCCCGCCCGCTGACAGCGCCCTGCAGCAGAATGGGTACGTCGGCCCCTGCCCGCCCACGCCCACGCTATCAGGCCCCCTGTGGCCCCACGCCCGCTGCCCGCTGCTGCTCAGTCTGTGCTGCGCCCCAGCCTGGCGGAACCGTGCGGCAGCGACCCCTGGCGGCCGGGGTGGGGCTGCAGGCACAGGGCCCCTCCCGAGGCTGTGGCGCCTTGCAGGGCACCGCCCTGGGGAGGGGTCTCTGAATGAGGCCGCGCCCTCCGCTGGCGGCTGGGGGTTGGGTTGTGGTGTCGGGCCAGCTGAGCCCCAGACACTCAGTGCCGCCTTGTCCCCGGCTGTTCTGACCCCTCCCCATCTTTCTTCCTCTCCTGTGTCTGTCCCTTTGTCCCTTTATCTGTCTATCTGTCTTATTTCCTTCACAGGTGCAGACCCCTGACAAGTCAGTGAGCCCCCTCTGCCTGTCCCTCTCTTCTTCCTTTTGGCACTCTGGGCGGCGGCCCCTCCCCACCCTGGCTGCCCTCCTCTCCACTTTGCCCTCCTGTCCTCTCACCCACCCGCCCAGCAGGGCTCCTGGCCTCACCCTTACCCACTCCCTCCCATCACTGTAACCCAAACCCACATACACCAAATCCTGGGAGGGGCTGCCCCCACTGCCCACCCCCAGTGTGGGGTTCTGAGCCACACCCTCCCCACAGACAGCCGCTCCGACCGCTGGTCCCAGACGCCAGCAAGCAGCGGCTGATGGAGAACACAGAGGACTGGCGGCCACGGCCAGGGACAGGCCAGTCGCGTTCCTTTCGCATCCTTGCCCACCTCACAGGCACCGAGTTCAGTAAGTGCCAGCCCAGGGCAGGGGGTACTCTCCTGGCCCCCAGCCCAGGCGTGAGCCCTGACCCTCTGTCTCTCTTGGTCAATGCCTGCCTCTGCCCTCTCAGTGCAAGACCCGGATGAGGAGCACCTGAAAAAATCAAGGTACAGGGATGGGCATGAGTCCCTCTCCCACCTCCTGCCTCTTCCATTCCAGCTACTGCCCTATGTCTACTCCTGAGGCTCCCAGCTGGGGCTCTCCATTCTCCTTCCTTTCTTCCCTCCCTCCTTCCTTCCTTCATTCCTTCCTTCTTTCCCTCCCTCCTTCCTTCCCTCCTCCCTCCCTGCCTCCCTTCCATCTCTCCTTCCTTCCACTTCTTCCTCCCTCTCTCTCTGCCCCTCAGGGAAAAGTATGTCCTGGAGCTGCAGAGCCCACGCTACACCCGCCTCCGGGACTGGCACCACCAGCGCTCTGCCCACGTGCTCAACGTGCAGTCGTAGCCCGGCCCTCTCCAGCCGGCTGCCCTCTCTGCCTCCCTCTTTCTGTTCCTCCTGCCCAGGGCACCCCCTTAGTGCCTCCAGCTTCTGCCTACCTCACCCCCCACTTTCCTGCCCCTGGCCTGAGCCTCCTGCTGGCCTGGCCCTGGCCGCACAACTGGGTCATCTGACACTGCCTTCCCTCTTTGCCCTGTGGTACTGCTGTCTGCCAGGTCTGTGCTGCCTTGGGCCTGGAAATAAACATTCTCAGCCCTGCTTGCTCTGCCTCTGTTTTCTATCTTTGTGCACCTGGTTTGCATTTGGGGTGTGGGGGTGTTTCGTGGTTTGGACTCAGTTTGGGCCCTGCCGTCCTCGTTTTCAGTGGGAAGGGGGTACCTGGCAAAGGGGCCCTGCCCTGCCATCACAGATGGCTTCCTGGCATGAGGGGAGCCCCAAGAGCTGCCTCAGAAGCGGGAGCCTTGCTCCATCTCCCAGCTATAGACAACATACCAGCTACCTGGACGTTGCTATGAGAAGCTGCCCTTCCCATCCCTACCCCAGTGGGACCTGGAGTCCAGCTCAGCAGTTTCCATGCCCCCAGGCATCTCCCGTGGGGCCAGCAGGACCCAGGTTGGGGGGTGGGGCCATGCCAGGAAGCTCAGCCATGCAGGGCCTTGAATGGCAGATCTTGCAGCCAGGTGCCCAGGACAGAAGCCCCAGCCCCAGCCTCATCTACACCCCAGGAGCCCTGGCCTGGTGAGAGGGAGTGGGCTCGGGCCTGGGCAAGGGTGGGCAGCCTCCAGGGCATGGGGGTGGCGGGCTTCTCTCAGCTGCCTGGGGCTCCACCCCCTGTCCTTTGGGGTCCGTGGGCACCCCTTTAGAGCCACTTCCCCCGGCCCCGGCAGGCCCTACCACCCCCAGTCCCACCAGCCGCCCGCCCTGGGCTGTGGACCCTGCGTTTGCCGAGCGCTATGCCCCGGACAAAACGAGCACAGTGCTGACCCGGCACAGCCAGCCGGCCACGCCCACGCCGCTGCAGAACCGCACCTCCATCGTGCAGGCAGCTGCCGGAGGGGTACCAGGAGGGGGCAGCAACAACGGCAAGACTCCTGTGTGTCACCAGTGCCACAAGGTCATCCGGTGGGTGTCCTGTTCCCGTCCAACCCTGGCTTTCCCATCCTGCAGCCCAACCCCACCTGTCTGCCCACCCATCTTGCCTCAGCTGCGACTGGGGGGAATAAGGATTCAGTTCCCAGCTGGAGTAGGAGTCGGGACCTGAGCTGGGTCCTCAGATTCTTAATCCCACGCTACCTACCCCAGCCTACCCACAACACTTGCTAGCAGCATCTGCCCTGGCGAAACGGCCAAAGGGCCAACCATAGGCTGAAGCTGCACCCCTACCTTTGCTGCTCTCTGGGCCAAGAGGGGCCTGCCCCTTCCCAGTGCCTCTGTCCCCACCTCCTGCTCTCTGTCTCTCTCTGCTCTCAGAGCATACAGGCCTAGAGCCCCTCCCTCTGTGCACTGCCCCGTGGGGCCAAGCAGCATCAAACACCCCCCAGCATCAGCATGCTGGATTCTAGAGCCTTCCTAGTCCTCAGCCCTGGCCTGCTCCTGACTCTGTCGCCCTTTTTTTCTTTTCCTTTTTTTTGAGATGGAGTCTCACTCTGTCGCCCAGGTTGGCATGCAGTGGCACGATCTCGGCTCACTGCAACCTCTGCCTCCCGGGTTCAAGAGATTCTCCTGCCTCAGCCTCCTGAGTAGCTGGGATTACAGGCGCAGGCCACCACGCCTGGCTAATTTTGTATTTTCAGTAGAGACGGGGTTTCACCATGTTGGCCAGACTGGTCTCGAACTCCTGATCTCAGGTGATCTCAGGCCTGCCTCAGCCTCCCAAAGTGCTGGGATTACAGGTGTGAGCCACCGTGCCCAACCAACTCTATCAGCTCTTGCCAGGTAGATCAGGCAGGCCAGCAGGATAGGATGGCCCCAGGGTTTGCCCAGGGGCTCCTCAGCTTTCATGAGGCTCCAGTTGTCAGCCCTTCCTCCCGGGGTCCTCCCTGCTCTAAAACTGCCTCTCCTGTCACCAGCAGTTCAGTGTGACGGGCTGGCTCTGCAAGCTTCATGGCTGTCATGGTCACTTCCCAAGCCTGTCTTCTACCCTATGTGGAAAATGGGGAGAATGAACTCCTCCCTCCCGAGGCTTCCCGGTGGGTGGTCAGTCAACCTGAAGGGGACCAAGACCTCCACCTCCTCTGCATGCGCTCCCTCTCACTGCCCTCGCCTCCCGGCAGGGGCCGCTACCTGGTGGCGCTGGGCCACGCGTACCACCCCGAGGAGTTTGTTTGTAGCCAGTGTGGGAAGGTCCTGGAAGAGGGCGGCTTCTTCGAGGAGAAGGGCGCCATCTTCTGCCCGCCATGCTATGACGTGCGCTACGCACCCAGCTGTGCCAAATGCAAGAAGAAGATTACAGGCGTGAGTAGGGCTGGCTGGTGGGGAGGCGGGCCCAAGCCTGTCAGTGGGAAGGAGGGCTGCTGGGCAACCCTCAGGCTGGGGGTCTCCCCGAGTGAGCCCTCCGGGTCCTTACCAGCCTATATAGGCTGCTGTACTGGCCTCACCCTGCATTAGTCAGGATGCTCTTAACAAATGACCATGTTCCTGCTCAGAAGCCGCCCAAGGCTGCAAAGAGCATGAGGACCAAGCCAGGAGAAGCTCTGGGCCCTCATGACTCCCACTTTGGGCTCTCCCTGCCGTAGTGAAACGGTAGAAGGGCCAGCTTTACATGCTGAAGCTGCTCTGTCTCATGCTTCCTCCTTATTTCTGGATCCAGAGCCAGGGGTAGCCAGAGGGCTCTGTGATAGTGATGTTCATATCAGTGAGGTTTTACCTTGACCACAAGCAGTGGGAAACTCAAAATAATGGTAGATTATTCTTCGCCTAAAAACATCTAGGGGTGGGTGGTCTGGGACTGGTCTGGTGGACCCAGGCTCCGCCTTGTTGCTTGACTGTTCACAGCACCTGCTTACTTACCACTCATAGAGAAAGATACTTCAGTCTCTGCCAAAATGCCCACCTCCCAGCCAGCAGGAAGTTGGAAGGGGAAGAAAGGGGACAGAGCTCCATGGAGTCCATCCTTAGAGGATGCTGCCACCTGACCCTTTGCTTCCGTCCCATTAGTCAGAACTAAGTCACATGACCACACCCAGTGGCAAGGGAGGCTGGGAAATATGGTCTTTATTTTAGTTACCCATGTGTCCAGCAAAATTGGGGGTTCCATCAGTAGGCAAGAAGGGGAGAATGGCTGGGTGCGGTGGCTCATGCCTGTCATCCCAGCACTTTGGGAGGCCGAGGCGGGTGGATCACGAGGTCAGGAGATCGAGACCATCCTGGCTAACACGGTGAAACCCCGTCTCTACTAAAAATACAAAAAATGGCCGGGCGCGGTGGCTCAAGCCTGTAATCCCAGCACTTTGGGAGGCCGAGATGGGCGGATCACGAGGTCAGGAGATCGAGACCATCCTGGCTAACACGGTGAAACCCTGTCTCTACTAAAAAAAATACAAAAAACTAGCCGGGCGAGGTGGCAGGCGCCTGTAGTCCCAGCTACTCGGGAGGCTGAGGCAGGAGAATGGCGTAAATTCGGGAGGCGGAGCTTGCAGTGAGCTGAGATCCGGCCACTGCACTCCAGCCTGGGCGACAGAGCGAGACTCCATCTCAAAAAAAAAAAAAAATACAAAAAATTAGCCAGGCGTGCTGGCGGGCGCCTGTAGTCCCAGCTACTCAGGAGGCTGAGGCAGGAGAATGGCATGAACCCGGGAGGCGGAGCTTGCAGTGAGCCAAGATTGCACCACTGCACTCCAGCCTGGGCGACAGAGCGAGACTCTTGTCTGAAAAGAAAAAAAAAGAAAGAGAAATCTGCCTCCCAGCCTTCGGCTCCCGCCCTACCAGCCCACACCCCTGGTAGAGCCCTGTCTATTCCCAAGTTCCTTCACTGTGACCTTGTCTGCTCCTATACAACAAGCAACACCAGACAGTGAGAAGAGCCAGCCAGACACGGGCACAAAATCTGTTTCTGTGATCTATTGGCTGTGTGAGCAGGGGATATAGTTGCTTTCTCTGGGCCTCACTAAAGAGAAGGGTGGCACTGCGCTAGGGCCAGCACAGTTGCAAGGTAGATGTAAGATGGGGTACAGGTGTTGTGGAGGGCAGAAATGCGCCATCTGAAAGCTACGTGTCACCCACACGTAACGTCTTGTTTGGCCTCCACTGTTTCATTTTAAAATCAGTAGCCAACAATTTAAAATCAGAAGATTTGCCTGATGCAGTGGCTCATGCCTGTAATCCCAGCACTTTGGGATGCCAAGGTGGGAGGATTGCTTGAGCCCAGGAGTTCAAGACCAGTATGGACCCCTGTTTCTACAAAAAAAAAAAATTAGAAAATTAGCCAAGTGTGGTGGTGTGCACCTGTGGTCCCAGCTACTTGGGAGGCAGAGTGAAAGTGAAATCTCCTGCTTTTTATTTCTTTATGTATAACAATAGGGTCTTGCTCTGTTGCCCACGCTGTAGTACAGTGGCATGATCACTGCTCACTGCAGCCTTGATCTCCTGGGCTCAGAGGATCCTCCCACCTCAACCTCCCAAATAGCTAGGACTAGAGATGCCCACCAGCATGCTCAGCAGATTTTTAAATATTTTTATAGAGATGAGGTTTTGCTATGTTGCCCAGGCTGGTCTTGAACTCCTGGCCTCGAGCAATCCTCCTACCCTGACCTCCCAAAGCACTGGGATTACAGACGTGAACCACTGTGCCCAGCAGATTTCACTTGAACACTTAGATTTCAGCCTGAGCCAGGCAGGCATTCCTGAATGAACCAGTAGCACCGTTGCCAGAAGAGGTGCTCCTCCGTATGACACAGTCCCCACTTGACCCTTGCAGGGATTGGATCTGGGATCCCTGGATTTAAACTCAGGGCCATCCTCATAACAGCCTCACAAGGCTGGGATTAGCTTCCCAGTTCACAAGGGAAGAAACCAAGACTTGAGAAGGTCAAGGTCTGGCCAAACCCACAGGTCTCGGACCCTCATGCTGCCTTGAGGCCCCATGCTGCCCTCTGCCTGCTCCGGGAGGTGAATACTTCTGGCCCCGGCTGGCCCCGAGGCTCCTAGCGAACAGCCCAGCCCAGGGAGAGCTCAGCACCTTGTGCCTCTGGCCCCCCCCACCTCCTGCGGAGCCCAGTCAACTCACCCACAAAGGGCCAGGCACTGTGGGGCTAGATCAGCTAACAAAACAGTTGATGCTTCATGCCCTTCTGGGCCTTACGTTTTGGCTGGAAGAAGAGG
The DNA here is from genome assembly GCF_003255815.1 of Theropithecus gelada. Taxonomy (NCBI): domain Eukaryota; kingdom Metazoa; phylum Chordata; class Mammalia; order Primates; family Cercopithecidae; genus Theropithecus; species Theropithecus gelada. The sequence continues at coordinate 173,753,099 of NC_037673.1, read as the reverse complement.
GGAGAGGCAGACAGTAAGCAATAAGCGCAATAAGTAGATTGCCTGGAAGTAATGTTAGATCACATTATGGAAAACAGGAAAGAGTAGAGCAAGAAGCGCTTGGGCGTGGTGTAGGGAAGGCAGCTGGCTGCTACTCGTGTGGTCAGGGTGGGACCTCGTGGAGAAGACTGCATTCGAGCGGAAACTTGAAGGGGTTGAGGGGTGAGCCTTGAGATACCTGGGGCAGAGCAGTCCAGGGAGAGGGGACAGCCAGTGTCAAGCCCAGGACAGGAGCGTGCCGGGTGTGCCAATTTCAGGCAAGAGGCCAGTGTGTGGAGGCAAGGTGAGAACGCAAAGGAGAGCAGTGGGGGAGACGGGTGGGAACGAGGTCAGACCTGCTGGCCTCCAGCGTCTGCATGGGGCTTGGTTCTTGCTGGGAGAAATGGGAAGCGGTAAGGGGTTTCCTGCAGGGGGATACAGCCTGTCTCGGGTTGCAGGGGTTGCAGGGGCCTGCTGCGGCAGCTGGGATCAGAGGGAGGAGCTGTAGGCCAGTTGTGTGTGATCCCAGGGGCCAGATCGCTGTGGCTCACCTCGCGTCAGGGAGGCTGTGAGCAGCACTCAGCATCTGGATGTGCCTTGGGGGTGGGCCCCACTGGATTTCCTGGGGGACCTGGTGTGGGGTGTGGGAGGAGGGTGTGTTTGGCTGCAGCAAACGGGAGAATGGAGTTGCCATCTGTGTTACGGGGATGCCTGTGGGAGGAGAGGTTTGGGGTGAGGGGATCAGGAACTGAGTACTGGACATGGCAGGTCTGAAGGCGCAGTGGACGTCCACTCAGAGACCTTGGAGTTGGAGATGGAGGCATGGGAGTCCTGAACGGTTAGATGTAGTGTTTACTATGAGAAGGAACAGGGCCCACGGCCAGCTGCCCTGTGTTCCCGTGACCCAGGGGAGGGCGGGAGGGGCCTGAGCCTGCCGAGTGACTGGCACCTCCTTCCAGGAGATCATGCATGCCCTGAAGATGACCTGGCACGTGCACTGCTTCACCTGTGCCGCCTGCAAGACGCCCATCCGGAACAGGGCCTTCTACATGGAGGAGGGCGTGCCCTACTGCGAGCGAGGTACCTGCTGGCCAATGAGGGTGAGGAGGGATGGTGCATGGGGCAGGCATGAATCCAGGTCCCCTTCCTCTCTGCTTCCATCCTCAGACTATGAGAAGATGTTTGGCACGAAATGCCATGGCTGTGACTTCAAGATCGACGCTGGGGACCGCTTCCTGGAGGCGCTGGGCTTCAGCTGGCATGACACCTGCTTCGTCTGTGCGGTGAGAGCCCCGAGCCTTGGCCTCAGCCCCAAGTCCACCAGCCCTCTGTTCGTTGCCTGGGGGATGCAGGAGAAGCTGGGAAGGGGCCTCTACTGCTGCCCCCAACCCCATGTGACTGGGCCTTTGCTGTCCTTAGATATGTCAGATCAACCTGGAAGGAAAGACCTTCTACTCCAAGAAGGACAGGCCCCTCTGCAAGAGCCATGCCTTCTCCCACGTGTGAGCCCCTCCTGCCCACAGTTGCCGCGGCGGCCCCGGAGCCATGGCCCGGCATTTCTGGGTAGGGCTGGCAATGGTTACCTTAACCCTGGCTCCTGGCCCGAGCCTGGGGTTCCCCGGCCCTGCCCCACCCGCCTTATCCTCCCATCCCACTCCCTCCACCACCACAGCACACTGGTGCTGGCCACACCGGCCCCCTTTCACCTCCAGTGCCACAATAAACCTGTACCCAGCTGTGTCTTGTGTGCCGTTCCCCTGTGCACCCGGAGGGGTAGAACTTGAGTCACGTGGCAGGGTGGAGAGTAAGAGGGATTTCTTGGACTGGCCATCTTGGTGGTCCTCGTGATGCGGACGTGGCAGGCTCATGGTTAGTGGAGGAGGTATAGGCGGGACCCCATGTGCCAGGCCTGGTGCCCACAGACATGAGGGACGCTACTGGTCTGGCCTGGCTTGGAGGTTAGAGAAGGGTAGTTAGGATGGGTGGTGGATCACGCCTGTAATCCCAGCACTTTGGGAGGCCAAGGCGGGCAGATCACTTGAGGTCAGGAGTTTGAGACCACTCTGGCTGACATGGAGAAACGACGTCTCTGGTAAAAATACAAAAATTAGCTGAATGTGGTGGGGCATGCCTGTAATCCCAGCTACTCAGGAGGCTAAGGTGGGAAAATTGCTGGAACCCGGGAGGTGGAGAGTGCAGTGAGCTGAGATCATACCGCTGTGCTCGAGCCTGGGTGGCAGAGTGAGACCCTGCCTCAAAAAAAAAAAAAAAAAAAACACAGAAGGGTAGTCGTAGTTGGGGGTGGATCTGCAGAGATACGGGGTGGAAAACAGCAATGGCCACAGCAAAGGCCTGGAGGGGCCAACTGCCGTCCAAACAGAAGAAGATGGGACTGGAGAGGGTAGCCTTTAGGTCCTGGGAGGCCACAAGTGCCAGGCAGTAGAGCTGGGGCTGTCTCTTGAGGTCAGGGCAGGGCACGGCACAGCAGAGTTTGAAATAGATTTGTGTTGTTTTCTAGAAAGAGGCCCCAGGACACTGAGCGGGTACAGGAGGGAGGCTCGGAGGAAGAGTTGCAGCAGTGGCCTAGGGGCGGGGGCCAGGCAAGGGAGGGGCAGAGGGTAATATGGCAGAGATGGGACCTAGTGAAAGGTCCAGGGGATGAGGGATGGGGAAGGACAGCAGCTTTGCCAGGCATCTAGCCTATACCAGACACGCTCACGTCTCCTGTGAACCTCCTAGCAACCTTGCACCATGTCTGTGATCACCTATTTCATTTTTTCTTTTTCATTTTCATTTTTTTGTTGTTGTCATTTTTAAGAGACAGAATCTTCCTAGGTTGCCCAGGCTGGTTTCAAACTCCTGGGCTCGAGCAATTCTTCCTCCTCAGCCCCAAAGTGCTGGCATTACAGGTGTGAGCCACCATGCCTGGCCCAATTATTTTCTACATGAGGCACAGAAAGGTTGGGAGACCTGACCAAGGTCACACTGTCATTGAGCTATGAGCCAGACTAGAATCCAGGCCTGAAGCTGGGTGCGCTGTCCCGGGACTGGCTGGCACTGAGCACCATTTGCCAGCGAGCATCTCTCTGGGATGCTGACTTCTGCCCGGCACCTGGAGGACTGTAGGCCTTGGTGGTGGCACTGTCACTCCGGGGCTTCCTGCCTCCCACTGATGCTCTCACCACCCTAGAGGGACTGTCATCTCTCCTGTCCCAAGCCTGGACTGGAAAGACTGAAGAGAAGCCTTACGTAGGCCAGGACAACTCAGTGTGCCATGGCTGCTCGTCCTTCAGGGGTCCCTGGCATGAGGACCTACAACACATCTGTAAGTCTTCTCAACAGGCCCTTGGCCCAGTCCCCTTTAAGAGACAAGAAGGGCTGGGCAGGGTGACTCACACCTCTAATCCCAGCACTTTGGAAGGCTGAGGCTGGAGAAGGGATCCAGCCTAGGAGTTCAGGACCACCCTGGGCAACATGGTGAGACATGTTTTGTTTTGTTTTCTTGAGATGGAGCCTTGCTCTGTCACCCAGGCTGGAGTGCAGTGGTGCAATCTTGGCTCACTGCAACCTCCGCCTCCAGGGTTCAAGCGATTCCCCTGCCTCAGCCTCCCAAGTAGCTGGGACTACAGTTGTGCACCACCACGCCCAGCTAATTTTTTTTGTATGTTAGTAGAGACAAGGTTTCACCATGTTAGCCAGGATGGTCTTGATCTCCTGACCTTGTGATCTGCCCGCCTCGGCCTCCCAAAGTGCTGGGATTACAGGTGTGAACCACTGCGCCCGGCCTGGCGAGACCCAGTTTATCTAAAAAATATTTAAAAATGGCCGGGCGCGGTGGCTCAAGCCTGTAATCCCAGCACTTTGGGAGGCCGAGACGGGCGGATCACGAGGTCAGGAGATCGAGACCATCCTGGCTAACACGGTGAAACCCCGTCTCTACTGAAAATACGAAAAACTAGCCGGGCGAGGTGGCGGGCGCCTGTAGTCCCAGCTACTTGGGAGGCTGAGGCAGGAGAATGGCGTAAACCCGGGAGGCGGAGCTTGCAGTGAGCTGAGATCCGGTCACTGCACTGCAGCCTGGGCGACAGAGCGAGACTCCGTCTCAAAAAAAAAAAAAAAAAAAAAAAAAATTTAAAAATTAGAGGCCAGGGCCGGGCACAGTGGCTCATGCCTGTAATCCCAACACTTTGGGAGGTCAAGGCAGATGGATCGCCTGAGGTCAGGAGTTCCAGACCAGACTGGCCAACATGGTAAAGCCCCGTCTCTATTAAAAATACAAAAATTAGCCAGGCCTCAGCTACTCAGGAGGCTGAGGCAGGAGAATCGCTTAAACCCAGGAGGCTGAGGTTGCAGTGAGCTGAGACTGTGCCACTGCACTCCAGCCTGGGCAACAGAGTGAGACTGTCTCAAAAAAAACAAAACAAAAACAAATACACACACACACACACACACACACACACACACACACACATTAGAGGCCAGGCGTGGTAGCTCATGCCTGTAATCCCAGCACTTTGGGAGGCCAAGGTGGGCAGATCACCTGAGGTCCGTAGTTTGAGACCAGCCTGGCCAACACGGTGAAACCCTGTCTCTACTAAAAATACAAAAATTAGCCAGGTGTGGTGGTGCATGCCTGTAATCCCAGCCACTCAAAAGGCTGAGGCAGGAGAATCCCTGGAACCCAGGAGACAGGTTGCAGTGAGCCAAGACTGCGCCATTACACTCCAGCCTGGGCAACAGAGCAAGACTGTCTCAAAAAAAAAAAAAATCAGCTTGGCCTAATGGTGCATTCTTGCAGTCCCAGCTACTTGGGAAGCTGAGGGGGGAGGGTCACTTGAGCTCAGGAGGTTGAGGCAGCAGTACGCTGCACCCCGGCCTGAGGAACAAAGCGCCGCCCAAAAAAAAAAAAAAAAAAAAGGGAGAGAGAGACGAGAAGGGTCTCTGCTGTGTTTTCTCTTGGAACTCTGGAGAATGAGTGCAAAGCTTCGTGTGTTATTTTCATGTCTTTTTTTTTTCTGCCCGCCTCAGCCTCCCAAAGTGCTGGGATTACAGGCGTGAGCCACTGCGCCCGGCCTCGTCTTATTTTCATGTCTTGCCGGAGTGCCTGTATGTCAGTGCCTGGCGTATAGTGGATGCTCAGTAAGTGTTTGTTGAACGAGGTGCCTGTGGGACATTTAGGAGACAGTCAGGAAACAGCTGAAGATTCAAGTCTGGATTCACGTCCGCTTCAATTCGGGAATTAATTTGAGACAGGCTCAGGGCAGTCAACATACATGCTGGTCACTGCAGCCTAGGGAGAGCCGGGAGCGGCACCCACACAGGGAGCATCCAGAGTCAAGCAGGTGGGATGTGGTTTTCTTTCGACCTGGACGTCCTTCGCATGTTAACCACAGAGTGGCTTTCACTTCCACAAGGAAATGTGCTCTCTCCCAGTTCTCTTGAACTGTGAAGCCCTCAGTCCATCCTCGGTTCCCATGGATACAAGCAAGAAGGGCACAAGGATGGATGGTAACTGTAGCCGGGAGCCCGTCTGGGAACGCCAAGCAGCGCGGCCAGATCTGCCAGTTTATCGACAGCGTCCAGAGGTTCAGATTTGTGTGTGAGATCTGGTGTTTGAATATTGGCAACTACATTAGATTTTTTTTAATCCTATTAGAAAAATAACAAATGTGGGCCAAATCCAGCATGAGGACGGCCAGGGCCCAGCACAGTGAGGAGGTGAGACGCCAGAACGCCAGCATCACAGCACCGGGCAGGGACAGCATGGCCAGGGCGGGAGGACGATGACCTCCAGGGAAGGTGCAGGGAAGCCCAGACAGGCAAGAGCGTGTCAAGAAGCTGCCAACAGTGTCAATCGGGCAGATAAGGCCGAGGAGTCCCTCGTGGCGTTTCACAACAAGGTGACATTTGCCAGATCAGTTTAGCCGAGCTGGGGCGGCTGCCAGGGTTAAAGAGGAACAAGGCGGGAGGGTGGGGAGGATGTGGAAGGAGAGAGTGCAGACAGATCTTTTAAGAGACTTGGCTGTGGCGGGCCAAGAGGACCGTCAGGCTCAGCTGAGAGACCAGGGTGTGGGTGGCTGGAGGGGCCTGGGAGGCATCTGCTGGAGGATGGTGGTAGAAGATGGGAGAAGTTGGGAGGGGGCTGTAAGGAGAGAGTGGGGTGGAGGGCAGGGGCAAATGCGGAACCGTGAAGCCAGAGCTAGCGTAGAGTGGGGCAGGAGCAGATACCAGGCACCTCCTTGAACTAGCCACCCTCACTCTGTAGGTGTGATGCAATCACATGTCATTTAATCATCATAACACCTTTGAGAACACATTATTAAAGGCATGTTTCAGATGAGGGTACTGAGGCTCAGAGAGGAACAGTGACTTGTACAGAGTCATCCAGGAATGGCCTGGCCTGCCACTCCAGGGATCAAAGGCCAGAGTGTTCCCTGCTGACCCGCCAGCACTCCCCAGCTCCTGTCATGCGTCCCCCATCACCTGGGCTCCCATCCAGACTTTGCCACTCCATCAGCTGTGTGCCTCTGGGCAAGACACTGCCCCTCTTTAAGCCTTGGCTTTCCCATCTGTAAAGTAATAGCATCTGGGAGCAGTGGCTCACACCTGTAATCCCAGCACTTTGGAAGGCTGAGACGGGTGGATCACCTGAGGTCAGGAGTTCAAGACCAGCCTGGCCAATGTGGTGAAACCTCATCTCTACTAAAAATACAAAAATTAGCCAGGCGTGGTGGCAGGCACTTATAATCCCAGCTACTCAGGAGTCTGAGGCAGGAGAATTGCTTGAACCCAGGAGGCAGAGGTTGTGGTGAGCCGAGATTGCACCACTGCACTCCAGCCTGGGTGACAACAGTGAGACTCTGTCTCAAAAAAATAATAATAATAGCAACCACAAGCTGCAAAGATCACAGTGTTCCGAAGCTGGGGTGCAAGGCTGTGCGGGTGGAGGCCATGGGGACTGGGAAGTGAATGTCCTCGTGCCAGGCAGGGAAGGCCATTAGCACCCTTGGAGGGGGCAGAGACCATGGCAGGGGGCTGAGTGGGCAACTGGAGAGGCAGCAGGCAAGGGAGGGGCTTTTCCCAGCTCAGAATGGCTTGAGCTCATTTGGATCAGCAGGGAGGGAGGCGGTGGAGGGCGAGGGACTGTTTTGCCAGAGTATGGAGGCAGGCACTCATGATTCTGCTACTGCCTCTTCAGTGCGGGGCCCCACATGGCTTTGGTACACACATAAGGTACACGCCATCCTCAGATTCTCCACGCGGCCCTGTTATAGGAAGGGAGCTGAGGCCCTGGGCTAAAGGGCTGGCCGCAGGTCAACCTTTGAACTTGAGTCTGCCTAAATCCAAAGCTGACCCTGAGAGTGGAAGAAGAACCCCTCCCAACTGAGGCCTTAAAGGAAGGAGGGGAGGGGACCAGGGTTCTGGGGGTCATGGTGGAACAAGAACAAGCTCGCTGACTGACAGCCTGGGGGAACTCAGAAAACCAGCACCAGCCGCTTGGGAGATTGTGCAGGGGGAGCCACTTCCGAGCCAGTAAGGATCCCAGGACCAGCCTGGCCTCTCCTGCTCAGGTTTTGGGGGTACTGGAAGATCAACTCAGATTTCACCCATGTCTCTTGCCACTGACAAAATGACCACTACTTGGGTACCAGGCAGATTAGGTAGGTCTCTCGGCTGCAATTCAAGCTAGTTTAAGCAAAAACGGGAATAACTGAACTGAAAAAGTGAATGGTTTCAAATCTGGCTGGATCCAGGTACCCATGGCGGCTACCCGGACCCTCTCTCGTGCTCTCCGTCTCTCCGCTCTGCTGTTCTCGATGCTGGCTTCATTCTCAGAAGGCCCTCCCCACTATTGGCAAGGATGGCCCCCAGCAGCTCCAGACCCATACCTGGCCAGCTCAGCAGCCCCAGTGGACACAGGGAGCCTTTCTTTTCTTTTCTCTCTCTCTCTTTTTTTTTTTTTTTGAGATGGCGTCTCACCCTGTGGCCCCGGCTAGAGTGCAGTGGTGTGATCTCGGCTCACTGCAACCTCCGCCTCCCGGATTCAAGCACTTCTCCTGCCTCAGCCTCCTGAGTAGCTGGGACTACAGGCGTGTGCCACCATATCCAGCTAATTTTTGTATTTTTAGCAGAGACGAGGTTTCACCATGTTGGCCAGGATGGTCTTGATCTCTTGACCTCGTGATCTGCTCGCCTCGGCCTCCCAAAGTGGTGTGATTACAAGCGTGAGCCACCGTGCTCAGCAAGGGAGGCTTTCTTTTTTGTTGTTGTTTTGTTTTTGAGACAGAGTCTCGCTCTGTCTCCCAGGCTGGAGTGCAGTAGTGCAATCCTGGCTCACTGCAAGCTCCGCCTCCCGGGTCACGCCATTCTCCTGCCTCAGCCTCCTGAGTAGCTGGGACTACAGGCGCCCGCCACCACACCCAGCCAATTTTGTTTTTGTATTTTTAATAGAGATGGGGTTTCACCGTGTTAGCCAGGATGGTCTCGAACTCCTGACCTCGTGATCCGCCCACCTCAGCCTCCCAAAGTGTTGGGATTACAGGCGTGTAAGAAAGGCCGCAAGGGAGCCTTTCTTAATGGCGCCAGCGAAAGTCCCAGGGACAATGCCCATTGGACTAACTTGGGTCATGTGTCTGTCTCTGAAGTAGTCACTGGGTCTGACCCTTCCTGGCTTGGATGACATACTCCGGTTTAGAGCTGAAAGTGGAAAATCTGCCAGAAAATGGGATGTGGAGCAGGCCTGGCAGGGATGTCCACGGCACTTCCTCCCCTCATGCCCAGGGCCCTGCCCCTGACTCCATTCCCAGACCTCAGAGCTGGAGCATCTGGAACTTCTGACCAGACTGCAGCCCACTTCACCCCTGCATGCAGAAATAGGGGTGCTACAAGGGGAAGTGGGGAGAGTATGTGGGGTGCTGAAATGACCTGGGACAGACCTGGGTTCCCATTCAGACTTTGCCACTCACCAGCTGTGTGTCTCCGGGCAAGTCACTGACTCTCTCTGGGCGTCGGTTTTCCCACCTGTAAAATAATAATAATAACAATCAACACATTGGCAGCACCTACTATGTACTGTTCCCATTTTAATCACTCTCTAGATACTTTTTGAAAATCCTCAAACTGACCCTAGGAGGTAAGTCCCATCACTATCATCCCCAGATTGTAGTTGAAGATGAGTGATTCAAGATAGGTCAGGCAGCAAGCTCAAGGTCACACCATTAGCAATAGACTCCTCAGGAGCAGAGCTAATGTGAATGAGCGTGGCTGGCCCGGTGCCAGGGGCAGATACCTGGGAAGAGCCATGAGCTTTGTGATGGTCAAGGGGTAATCTGAATGTGTGCTTGGTGGGATCTCGCAGAGGTTGGAAGAGGCCAGAGAAGACTCCACCAGCTCTTGCTGAAAAAGTCTTGCAGCCTCTCCTCAGCCCTAAAACCTTCCCTGAGAGGTGTGGGGGAGCACAGAACAGGAAGGTGGGGGTGGAGGGAGGAGGGCGGGGCTATGAGGAGGAAGGGAGGGGGTTCTCCTTTCTAAGCCTCCATCCAGGCCCATTTTATTCTCACAACAGGTTATCAAAAGGAAACTCAGAGAGGGGAAGTGTTTCAGCCAAGGTCACACAGCAAAGGCCCAGTTTCTGGATCTCAGTCCTCCCTTGTCTCGTCTTTTCCACTCTGGGGATCCAGAAGTCATTGAAGTCATTGGCCCAGCCTCCCAGTGTGTGTGTGGGGAGCTCATGCTCTGGGGGTGGGAGAGACCGACCTGTCAGCGACTTGAAGGGTGATCAGTTTGGGGGTGGCAGACACGAAGTCCTGGTGGGAGGAACCCACCAGCCGCCCACCCACCAAGGCTGAGTGTGTGGGCTTCAGGGGCAATGGCAGCTGAAAGGAGGCAGGTTCTCAGAGAACAGTGACCAGTGGCCACCCACGCCCCCAGTCAGGGCAACTGAGAACTATGGGTCCACTGAATTTGGCAAGTCAGGGGTCACTGGTGACCTTGGCCAGAGCAGTGCCAGAGAAAATGCAGGGAGGAGGAGACAGAGGACAGATGTGTCTGCATCCTATAGAAATGAGGGGATGGAGATAACATGGAAGGGTGATGGGTGCGGAGACCAGAGGAGTGGGCTCTGGGGCATGCCAGCAGGGAACACCCTTGCTTCCCTGAAACTAGGGAAAACTGAGTGCAGGGTGTATGGGAACTCTCTATACTATCTTTGTAACTTTTCTGTAAATCTAACACTGTTCTAAAATAGAAAGTTTATTTAAAAATGTTGATGGCAAGAGGTGAGAGTGGGCGTGGCTGGAGAGTTTGTAGGTGGCTGGTGGGGAGGCAGGAATTTGAGGAAGGAAGAGCTTAGATGCATTTAGGGCTTCTGTTTTTTGGATGCAAAATTGAGTGTGCAGGAGGCTGGGGGGTGGGGGGACGGGCGGGGGGTTGGTGAGGAGCTGTGAGCTAGGACAAGTCAAAGGAAGTTGGAAGAGGCTGAGGCCACAGATGCTCATGGCCAGCCATCTGTCTGCCCCTCCCCGGCTCCCTCCTCCCCAGAATTCTGCTCTCATGCCTCAGGGTGGGGGATGGCTGAAGCCCTGTCCCCCATGGCTCTCCCCACTTCCCTTTCCCACCTTGTGTCACCCACTCCCTTAGGGATCCCCACTGCATGCCAACCACACCTACTGGCCAGTTGGTCCAGGGCACAGGGCCTGGGTCTCTCCCTGCCTGGGCCTCACTCTAGTAGGGGCCATGGAGAAACTGCCACGGCCAGTGGTCCCTAGATATAGTGGGCACTGACTTCCCAAGGCAGGGCCTGTGAACATTTTGAGTTTTAAGAGGGTTCTCCCAACTCCAGAGCACCAGGAACCGCTGCCACATAGGCAGCACTGCTCTCCTTCTCTTGGCATAGCCAGTTACCCAATGCAGAACTCGGAGGCCCGGCTAGAACCACCTCCTCCTCCGTGGTGCGGATGGGACCAGGTGAAGTTTGCTCAGGGAGGTCCAGGTTGGAGACTTTGTTGTGGTCCACTGAGCACTGTGGACGGTTTCAGGGTCCTCACCCAGCAAGGAACGGAGTTCTGGGAGGCCCTGGCATGGTGTCCACTCCCTTGCAGGGGACTTTTCTGAGGCCCCCTCCCCTTCTGTGCTTAGAGTTTTAGGAGATAAAGGTGCCAAGAGGCTGGCCCTGAGCGTCCTTGGAGGAGCTCTGCCCTGGGAGGCTGGGGTTAGTTGCTGCTTCCGGGACTCTACTTGGGACTCCTCTGGGATGCCTGAGGCTTGGGAGAGAACGCAAAGGATTTCCTAGCTAGCCCCATCTCAGAGGGCACAGGCTTGGAGGGGAGGGGAGGCCTGGAATGGAGGGATAATGAGCCGGGTAGCGGCTGAGAATGGCCTGGAATAACTGGTCATGGAGCCGAGATGGGGGACTGTGGTTGGGAATTGGGAACTGGGATCAGGATGAGACTGGGATGGGCTGGACTGAAGAGGTTGCCGTGAGAAATGTTGCGGGGGAGGGGGAAAGTGCTAAGCATGGGGCTGAAGCTGGGATGGGAAAGGAACTGGGTTGGATTTGAGGGTGGGATGCAGATGGCAGTGGATATGATGGGATAGACTGGAGACGGGCCAGGGGTGGGCTGGTGTGTGACCTGGCTTGGGATGAAAATGGGTTTAACATGGAGTGGGACGCACCAGGAATGGAGATCAATGAAGCAATGGGTGGGGCGGGACCGGATTGGGACGGGGGGTGGGCGGGGGGAGGTGGGAACGGGGCTGGGTTCGGGGCTGGAAGGAGGGCTAGCGCCGAGGGTACGGACGGGGCAGGTGAGGGTTCGGGACGTGGGTGGGGCTGGCCCCGGAGCGGAGCGCAGGGGCGGCGGGTGAGGGGCGCGGGGGCGCCCGGGGCAGGCCGGGAAGGGGGGGCGGGCCTCCCCCTGGGCCGGGCCGGGGCGGCGCTAGGACCGAGCGAGCGGAGGGAGCGAGCCGGGCGGAGCCAGCGCCCCCCGCCCCCCGCCGGCCGGCTCCCCTCCCCCGGCCGCTGGCTCGCTCGGCTCGCGACGCTGCAGAGGCTCCGAGGCGGCGGCGGCGACTCCCTCTTTCCCTCCCTCCTCCTCCGTCCGCCCGTCCGTCCGCGCGTCTGTCCGTTCGGCCCGGTCCGGCCCGAAGCATGGCCGGCGTCAGCTTCAGCGGCCACCGCCTGGAGCTGCTGGCGGCGTACGAGGAGGTGATCCGAGAGGAGAGCGCGGCCGACTGGTGAGCCCCCCGCCCCCGCCCCCGGCCCCTTTGTCCCCGCGCCGCCGCCGCGCCTTTGTTTCTCTCCCGCCCCGCCGCCCCGCCGCCGGGAAGGGAGGGGGACCCCGAAATGGTGCAGCGGGCCGGGAGGGCCGGGAGGGGCTGCCTTTGTGCGCGCCGGGGGAGGGGCCGGCGGGCCAGGCGGGGCACTGCCGGGCCCCAAGTGCCCGGAGGCGGCCCCAGGCGCGCGGTGGGAGCGGCGGCCGGACGCGGCCCGGAGGCGCGGGGTCCCGATGTGGGGCCCAGGGCCGCGTGGCCCTGCGGGAGCCCATCCCCCACCCTACCCCCGGGCCCGGGGGATAGGTGTGCACGGGGCGGCCAAGGGCACCTTCGCCACCTTCGAGCGGGCGAGGTCCGGGCGGGGACGGGGCGGGGACCGAGCTAGCGGAGCCAGCGCAGCCTGCCTGGTTCATCCCGGCCCGGCCACAGCACAAAGGAAAGCGAGGGCGGGGGAGGAGCGGAGCGGGCTGGGGGCCGGGCGCCCCGCCCACCGGGGGCCTCTCGGAGTGGGCCGCCCTCCCCCCGGAAACCTGGGCTGGAGTGAGGTGGAAGGATGTTTGCTGCCACATGGCGACCGCGAAGTGACTCCCTTACCGCCGCGGGTCGCGGAGGAGGCAGGGGTGAGCTCTCCTCCCCTACCTGAAGGGGACTGCGGGGACTAGGCAGCTGGCTGGGGGGCACTGAGCTGCCTGTCTAGGGCGCCAGCTGAGGTCCCTGGGAGGAAGCCCTCTGGAGAACAAGTGTGGAGGGAGCCCCCAAAGAGGGCTGAAGGGGTGAACAGATCCACGGGCCCCTACCAAGGGGCCCTCGGTCCCTGATAGGGGAGGAGCTGGGCCGCCCCTCTCCCCGCCCCCCAACTGCTGTCTCCCCCTGAGCTGGGGGAGGGGATGGACCACCTGCTCTGGGGCTGGCGGCGGAAAGAAGAAACCGAGGGGTTCCTCACTGCCCCATCCTGGAATCCTCTTCCTCCCCGCCCCACCCCGTAATACTCTTGGGGAAGGTGCCCATCTGGTTCCTAGGCCGCCTCTCCCCGCTGGCAGATGGGAACAGGCTCTTCTTGAGGAAACTGAGGCAAAGAGGAGGGCGGGTCTGAAGGACCCCGCTTGGGCTGGCCTCACCCACACACTGGGCAGGCAGTCAGGTGGAGACTCTGACCTGGGGGCTCCTGGAGGAGAGGATGAGATGGCTGGGCATCCATGGCATGGTACTGCAGCACTGGCCAGCAGCCAGGCCTGGAGGGATGGACGCGAGAGAGACAAGCTCTCGTGTCCTGCAGGTCAGTCACAGGAGAGGCCAGCACAGACTCAGCAGGCAGGCGGCCCACCCATTGTCCCAGCCCTGCCCCGGGGGGGCTGAGATCATGGGAGGAGCTCTGGGCAAGTGGCCGGCTTGGCCTGGTGTAGGAGCTGGCTTCGGGGTAAGGCCCCGCCTGGGGAGAGGCACAGCTCACCCCAGAACACCTCCTTCGCCCTCCAGTCTGGAGGGGTGTTGTCTACCACCACCCCATTTTCTCCTAAAAGCAGAGCCCTGGTGGCCTATTGCCAGGGCCACAGAACCCCTGTTGCTCAACATCCTGCTCAACAGAGGCCTGCCCCCCCCACCCCAGCAGCATCCATGTGGCCAAAGCGAGTTATTCATCACTGGTGTGCGTCACCCCCCATCTGGGTTGTGTGTGGGACACACAGATGCACACATGCACATATTTGTTCACTACGGGCCCAGATCACATTTTGAAAAAGGGGTGTGAGGATCACTTTCTGCACAAGAGGATATGAATACCCCAGTGCCCAGCATGGAACCAGGGGTGCAGTGAGGTCTGAAGACTCAGAGGCAGACGCTGCACGTAGGTCCAGAGGGAGGGGTGTCTTGGGTAAATGGCTGTCTGCCCCCGCTTACCTTGCTTCCAATGGGGAGGGGTGGTTGGGGGGGAGTTCACTTCTAGGTGGCAGGGCCTCTGAAGTGGACCACTACTCTGGCACAGGGAGCAGGGGACCCAGGAAATGAGGTTGTATAGTGGGAGGGGCCGCTGTTGTCCCGGTTGTGATATGACTCACTGTGATCATATACAAGTTCCTGGTCCTCTTGGAAAGAAAAAGGATTGGGCCCAGCCCTACCTCAGATACTGAAGGCCTTTCTAGCACCACCATCCTGAGAGTGATAGTCCTGAGGGGTCCACCTGCCCTCACCCCCCCACCCCAGCTCACCCGAGGGTCTCTGGAACTGCCACATTCCAGCTCCCATCTCACACTAGTTCAGTATCTCTGGCTAGATGGCTTCTAAGTTGGTGTCAATATCACACATGCTTATGGTGTGTGGTGTGCTGGACCCCAGGACTCAGAGAGCAGGATGTGCTGATTGAGTCAGCATTCTTGCCTTCAGGAGGCTTACAGTTGGGGGCAGTGTCTGTCTCTAGGAGTTGGAGCTGGTAAGATATGTAGGGGTCCTCTACCCCATCCTGATTCCCTGTGGTTTCACCAGCTTCCACCTGGTGCAGCACCAGGCTCGGGATGCCTCTGATGTGTTTGAGAAGCACTGGTCTTTGTATTCCTGCTGGGATGTGGGGGGTGCTCTGGGAGGGGCAGCTCAGGGGAGGCTGCTGGGGGCCAGCAGCCAGCACTGGGCTCTGAAGAACGGAAGGATTCCACTGGGAATAAGCGTGGGGTAGAGGAGCAGGTCTTGCCTTCCATGTGAAGAGAACAACATAGGCAGAGGCTCCAGGGTGAGCCCTGTCCAGAACCCTGCCTGGGTCAGGGAGCCGTCCAGTGTGGCCCAAGTGTGTGGTGTGGACAGGGCAGTCTGATGGAAAGGCAGGCTGGACGGTTTGAACTGGGGTATGGTTTCTGCTGGAGAAGGGCTGTCCCTGGAGTAGGAAAAGGTGGCCGGAGGTGGGTAGTCAGGGGCTGAGGATGGAAGGCGCCCCAGGGAGCCTGGGCAGGCCAAGACAGGTCCTCTCAGGGACGCTTGATGTCTAGAGCAGTCTCTAGGAACTAGGGTCTCTGGGCTCTGCCTCAGTTTCTCATCTGTGCATGGAGAGGGACAGAGCCTGCTTCTCTCAGGGCCCTTTGTTCCCGTGGTGGGTTAGGGCAGCAGAACAGGTGGCGGGCCAGCTGTGCTGAGAGCAGCTGTCAGGGTCAGGCCGGAGCTGGGGGTAACAGTTGGACCAGGAACTCCCAGCCCCCCAGCCCACCTGTGTTCCTTCCTGGAGGTAGGAAGTGGGGAATTCAGGAAGGGGAGGGGCTGGGGCCATTTGGCCCTGGCCACAACCTCTTAAGATGTCCCCTCCGTCCCTCCCGCCTTCATTTCCTTTGTCCCTTCACTTCTGTCCTTTCTCTTTTTCCTCCTCTCCCTGTTTCTCCCTCTGCTTCTCCCCTCCTCTTTCTCTTCCCCCTTGCCCTCCCTTACTGCCTCCCCTCCTCACAGCCCCAGCCTCCTGCCTTGGCACGTGGGAATAGGAGTTTGGAGAAGGGGTTGAGCCCTTTCAAACCTCAGGGACAAGGCCCTTCCTCCTAGGCCCGGCTCTCCTCCCTCCCAGAAGGTCCTCAGCCTGGGCCTGCATGGGGTGATGGGGGAGGCATCTCTGCATTCCCTTCCGTGAAATGGATGCTCTGTCACCACAGCCTATCAGAAGGAGCCAGGGCACACAAAGCTGGGGAGGAGGAGGAGGAGGAAGGCCGCCAGGTCAGCTTTCTGTTGAAGCTCAGGCGGAAGGAAAGGCCAGCAGTCTCAGGAGGCCTCAGCCAGGGCTGAGGCAGCCTAGGGGCTGGAAGGCCTGGAGCTCACGCATGGCCACCCTGGGGCCAGAGTCTGGGCGAGAGTGACTGCAGTGACCTCATCCCCATTTCAGAGAGGCGGAGATTGAGGCTGAGGGCGGGTCCCCAGGGTCCTTTGTGTTCAAGGAGAATGCAGTTGGGGTGGGCCAGTCGTGTGCCAATTGCAGGGTTGCCATGGTTACCGGGGGATGCCCAGAGCTGTAGGAGCACCAGGTTCTCTCTTCTCCTCCTCCCTCCCCGGGGGAGGGGCAGCGGGGACCAAGGCACGTGCCAGGTAAGTTCCTGGCACTAGCCAATGGGGGATGAGGATTGTGGTAGCCAGGGAACAGTAACCAAGGAACCGTCGCCTTGGAATCTCCATCACACACCCGCTCCACTGGGTTGTAGGCTGCCAGGGCCAGGGCCGGGATGCTGCGCACTGAGCTCGACCAGCCAGCAATTTCTCCCCTCACTGCCTGTGCCCCGCCTGACCCCGGCCTCCAGCGGCACCCTGCTGGGCTCCCGCCTGAACCAATGCCTGGCCCTGTTGTCATGGCTACAGCAGGAGCCCTCCCTGTTGCTGTCCTACCCCCTCCATGTCCCCTATCCCTCCCCAGAGCCGTCCCCACCCAGAATTGGCGGCCTGGGCCCTGACAGTTTGACAGCCACCCCTCCCTCTCCCCAGGGCTCTGTACACATACGAGGATGGCTCGGATGACCTCAAGCTTGCAGCATCAGGAGGTAGGAATTCCAGCCATTCCTTCGCCTTCCTCTCCACCCCCTCCTCCCATTGTTTTCTTCCCCACCCACCTGACTGTAGGCCACCTCCCCGCCTGCACCCTGCAGCCCCACACTTGCCTGGATTTGGCTGGTGTCCTTCCTCCAGTCATCCCTGTGTCCCCAGGGTGGGGAGGAAGCTCTGAGTCTTGTTGAATGTTGGACTTACGAGGCTGAGCCTCCAATAGGGAAAGTGACTTGCCTAAAGCCACACAGCTGGGACGCTTTGGGGGAAGGGCCCTATTCACTGCCTTCCCCAGAGCCAGAAGGCTTGATTGTGCCTCTGGGCACTGGCACCTGGTGAGACATGATGATGTGTGAAGAATGAGACCTGAGTGTGAAGAACAAACACTTCCTCAGTCCTACCCCAAATCAGGGCCTGCAGGAGTCATAGGCAAAGCCGCATCCCTGTGCACTGCCGCCCCCACACATACCAACACCAAACTGGGGCCCACACATCCCAGAGGCCAGAAGACCCCTGGGGGGCCTGCGGAGCCCTGGAGGAGCCTTTCCTTTGAGTTCCAGGCTCTTTTTGGGAAGGGTTTAGGAGGCAGAGACACCTGACGCTCTCCTGGTTACCCCAGAAGGGGGCTTGCAGGAGCTTTCGGGACACTTTGAGAACCAGAAGGTGATGTACGGCTTCTGCAGTGTCAAGGACTCCCAAGCTGCTCTGCCAAAATACGTGCTCATCAACTGGGTATGCGGCCGGGGCTGGGGAAGGGAGCTGAAGGCCCAGAGCAGGCGCCCTTCCCGTCGGCCCTCTGACACCCGTGGAGAGGGAACCCCACCAGTTCCGGGGAAGATGCACCCTATCATGTAGGGCCCCCCCTTGTCCTTTCCCGACCGCCTCTTTGCTGGGTACTTTGCAGGTGGGTGAAGATGTGCCTGATGCCCGCAAGTGCGCTTGTGCCAGCCATGTGGCTAAGGTGGCTGAGTTCTTCCAGGTGTGTGTCGGGGGCCAGGGCTCTTAGGGGTGGGGACAGCCACCAGGGTCTGTGTGCTGGGGTGGTGATGGCGGGAGGATGCTGCCACCTGAGCACTGCCATCTTCTTGTGGAAGGGCGTCGACGTGATCGTGAACGCCAGCAGCGTGGAAGACATAGACGCGGGTGCCATCGGGCAGCGGCTCTCCAACGGGCTAGCGCGGCTCTCCAGCCCCGTGCTGCACCGGCTGCGGCTGCGAGAGGATGAGAACGCAGAGCCCGTGGTTAGTGTGTGTTTGGCACCTGTGGGCTCTGCCTGCGTGGCCTGGTGCTCGAGTCTGGCCTGCCCGGTCCCTCTTAGCCCTCACCCTTTAGGTGTGGGGGGCTCCTGGGGCATTCAGCCTGCCCATGCTGGGTCCTTCGACACCGCAGGGCACCACCTACCAGAAGACAGATGCAGCTGTGGAAATGAAGCGGATTAACCGAGAGCAGTTCTGGGAGCAGGCCAAGGTATGGAACCCTGAGCCTGGCCTGGCTGAGCCGCCCCTCGTGGACCCCATGGGGCAGGTCTGAGTCCCTCACTGCAGTGGCATGGCCCATGCCACGTGCCCCGCCCCCAGCCCTGGGTTAGGGAGGGGCCGGAGGGACTGGGTTCAGGCGCCCAGGCTCAGGGCCTACCCTTGCTCGCACCGGGGCTCGCAGAAGGAAGAAGAGCTGCGGAAGGAGGAGGAGAGGAAGAAGGCCCTGGATGAGAGGCTCAGGTTTGAGCAGGAGCGGATGGAGCAGGAGCGGCAGGAGCAAGAGGAGCGCGAGCGGCGCTACCGGGAGCGGGAGCAGCAGATCGAGGAGCACAGGTGAGCCCGCCCGCCCGGCAGCGCTCCAGGGCCCCCCGGGCGCACCCTGACGGGTGCCGGCTGCTTATCGTTCCAGGAGGAAACAGCAGACTTTAGAAGCGGAAGAGGCCAAGAGGCGGTTGAAGGAGCAGTCTATCTTTGTAAGTTCTTGGCCAAGGCTCCCGGTCTCTGGGTCAGGGAAGTGAGAATGGTCCCTGTGCTCCTGGGCCTGGTGGGGAGATCAGTGGCTGGGAGACAGCGGTGGCTGTTCTGGGGACCTGCATGGGCACGAGGTGCCATGGAGCATCAGGCCTGGCACCTCATCACGTGGGGCTCTGGCCTCTGGCTGTGGAAAAAGACTACTTTGGAGAAGCTTGTGCTCTAGATTGGAAGAGAAAATCCATCTAGACCCAGACCCTCACTGACCAGGCTCCCTCTCCCCTCCCCCGGGGTCTCTTGGCAGATTAGACACTGTTCCTGCACTCTGAGGGGCCACCAGGCCTGGTCCCGCCACGGGAGTGAGGCAGGCGGCATGGGGGAGCCTGGGCCAGTGCCGAGCATCCGTAGCCAGTGTGCTGCGTCTCCTTGGGAGCAGCCTCTTTGTTCCAGGGGTCCCGTCTGAATCTCCAGACATTGGGAATTGCGCGTAGGTCCTGTGGATTGGTCCCTGAAAATTACAGCAGAGTCACATCTTCATGCTTTGAATTTAGTGTTTTGGAAATAGCTAATGTCATTCAGGACTGAGCATGGCTCAGTTCAGGAAGGGAGGTGGGTTCATACTCATCTGGACTGGGACTGTGATGGGCAGGTGCAGGGCTGTGGGGACTGAAACGGGCTCCAGAGTCACCCACAGGAGGCTGAGAGAGAGGAGGCAAGACAGTCCTGCAGGCATCAGCATTAAGTCACTCCAGTCACATCGGCCCTTGGATGGGATGGGGACGATGTGTGGCTGGCTGGTAAGCTCCAGTGTCATTCATTCAACACACACTTGCCACCTGCCACATACAGAACGTGGTGGAGAACAAGCTGGGTAAGATCTTATTTTCATAAGCTGATTCATGTTTTCTTTTGTTTTTTTGTTTTGTTTTTTTTTTTGAGATGGACTCTCACTCTGTCACCCAGGATGGAATGCAGTGGCATGATCTTGGCTCACTGCAACCTCCGCCTCCCGGGTTCAAGCTATTCTCTCCCTCAGCCTCCTGAGTAGCTGGGATTACAGGTGCATGCCATCATGCCCAGCTAATTTTTGTGTTTTTGTAGAGACAGGGTTTCACCATGTTGGCCAGGCTGGTCTTGAACTCCTGACCTTAGTTGATCTGCCTGCCTTGGCCTCCCAAAATGCTGGGATTACAGGCGTGAGCCACTGCGCCCGGCCACATGTATTTGCTTTAATTGTGGCAAAATACATAAAATGTACCATTTCAGTCATTTTAAAATCTGCATTTCATTAAGTGGCATTAAATTCATTCACATTGTTGGATAACCACCACCACTGTTCATTAAACACAAATTCTGCCCTTCCCCACTGGCCAGCTCCTGGCAGCCACCATTCCACTTTCTGTCTCTCTGAAGTTGACTACTCTGGAGACCGCCTATCAGTGGAATCACACAGTGTTTGTCCTTGTGCGTGTGGCTTATTTCACTTAGCATGATGTCCTTAAGGTTCATCCATGTTGTAGCATGCGTCAGAATTTCCTTCCTTTTGAAGGCTGAATCATATTCTATTGTATGGATATACCACATTTTCTTTATCCTTTCAGAGTGAGGGTTATTTATTTATTTATTTATTTATTTTATTTATTTATTTTTTTTTTTTGAGACGGAGTCTCGCTCTGTCGCCCAGGCTGGAGTGCAGTGGCCGGATCTCAGCTCACTGCAAGCTCCGCCTCCCGGGTTCACGCCATTCTCCTGCCTCAGCCTCCCGAGTAGCTGGGACTACAGGCGCCCGCCACCTCGCCCGGCTAGTTTTTTTTTTGTATTTCTTAATAGAGACGGGGTTTCACCCTGTTAGCCAGGATGGTCTCGATCTCCTGACCTCGTGATCCGCCCGTCTCGGCCTCCCAAAGTGCTGGGATTACAGGCTTGAGTATTTATTTATTTTTTGAGATGGAGTCTCGCTCTATTGCCCAGGCTGGAGTGTAGTGGTGCGATCTCAGCTCACTGCAAGCTCCGCCTCCCAGGTTCACGCCATTCTCCTGCCTAAGCCTCCAAGTAGCTGGGACTACAGTCGCCTGCCACCATGCCTGGCTAATTTTTTTGTATTTTTAGTAGAGACGGGGTTTCACTGTGTTAGCCAGGATGGTCTCGATCTCCTGACCTTGTGACCCACCCACCTCAGCCACCTAAAGTGCTGGGATTACAGGCATGAGCCACTGCGCCTGGCCTGCCTCCCAGGTTTAAGTGATTTTCCTGTCTCAGCCTCCCAAGTAGCTGGGATTACAGGCACCCACCACCACGCCCGGCTAATTTTTGTATTTTTAGTAGAAATGGGGTTTCACCTTGTTGGCCAGGCTGATCTCGAACTCCTGACCTCAGGTGATCCACCTCGGCCTCACAAAGTGCTGGGATTACAGGCATGAGCCACTGCACCCAGTGGATAAAGTTTATTCCTTTTTTTTTTTTTTTTTTTTTTTGTATCTTTAGTAGAGACAGGGTTTCACCATGTTGGCCAGGATAGTCTCGATCTCTTGTCCTCGTGATCCACCCGCCTCGGCCTCCCAAAGTGCTGGGACTACAGGCGTGAGCCACCGTGCCCAGCCAAGTTAATAAATAAATATTTATTATTTTTTAATTTTTTTGAAACGGAGTCTTACTCTGTCGCCCAGGCTGGAGTGCAGTGGCACGATCTCAGCTCACTGCAACCTCTGCCTCCTGGGTTCAAGCGATCCTCTTGCCTCAGCCTCCTGAGTAGCTGGGATTACAGGCATGCACCCCCATGCCCAGCTAATTTTTGTATTTTTGGTAGAGACAGGGTTTCACCATGTTGGTCGGGCTGGTCTGGAACTCCTGACCTCGTGATCCACCTGCCTCAGCCTCCCGAAGTCCTGGAATTACAGGCGTGAGCCACTGTGCCCTGCCCGATAAAGTTTATTTATTTTTTAAATTTTATTTTTATTGATTTATTTATTTTTGAGATGAAGTCCCACGCTTGTCCCCCAGGCAGGAGTGCAATGGCGCCATCTCAGCTCACTGCAACCTCTGCCTCCTGGGTTCAAGCGATTCTCCTGCCTCAGCCTCCCAAGTAGGTGGGATTACAGGCACCCACCACCACGCCTGGGTAATTTTTGTATTTTTAGTAGAGATGGGTTTTCACCACGTTGGCCAGGCTGGTCTCAAACTCCTGACCTCAGGTGATCCTCCCACCTCGGCCTCCCAAAGTGCACCGCGCCCGGCCCCGATAAAGTTTATTTTTATGCTGACATTTCAAACATACAGACATGCAGGTAGACAGAACAGTGTTGTGAACCCCCTGAGCTGATTTATTTTCACCAGTTATCAACATTTCAGGTAAAGTCTGAAGGAGCTTACCATTATTTTATAGTCCCATCTGGCCCTTCGAGTATAGTCCACCTGAGAGTGGCAGTGGACATTCTAGCAGGTCAGTGTGGTTCCCTTGCAACTTCAGGTTCTCTAAGGAAGGGCACGTGTGAGAGACTTTGGGATTTAGCACTATAAAATGCTTTCTCCTGGCTTAAGGAGCTGTCTGCTTTCTCTCCCCTGTTACGAATTGTGTGCCATATCTGGGTTCCCTTTTTGCCTGGCCTGCAGGGGAGCTCCCGTGTATCTGAAAATGCTTTAGGCACAGCAGTGGCTTTGGCCTGTGTGGTTAGTGCGTTGGTCTCTCTCCTTCCTCTGGGCCTTGCTTGTTTCAGTGTTGTTCACATGGTTGGTAGTTAAAGCCTTTGTGGTGGGTCGGGCGCGGTGGCTCACGCCTGTAATCCGAGCACTTTGGGAGGCCGAGACGGGTGGATCATGGGTCAGGAGATCGAGACCCTCCTGGGTAATACAGTGAAACCCTGTCTCTACTAAAAAATACAAGAAATTAGCCGGGCGTGGTGGCAGGCGCCTGTAGTCCCAGCTACTCAGGGGGCTGAGGCAGGAGAATGGAGTGAACCCGGGAGGCGGAGCTTGCAGTGAGCTGAGATCGCGCCACTGCACTCCAGCCCCGGCGACAGAGCGAGACTCCATCTCAAACAAACAAACAAAAAAAAAGCCTTTGTGGTAGCTACCCCTGGTCCTTACTTTGAACAAGGCAGAGGAACCAAGTGAGATTACAGCAGGCAAGGGGCAGAGCAGCAAAGGCTGGTGGGACACAGGCTCATGGGAAGGCAAAGAGCCTGGGCTGTCTGGAACTCCGTGGGCTGAGGAGTGGGGGAAATTTGATTGGGAAAGGGGAGCAAGGGCAGAGGAGGAGTTTAGACTTCATTCTGGGGGTCACAAAGTTATCGTTGAGGTGACAGCCCTCCTGAGGGTGGGATACTACGAAGGGCCCTTCTCCCAGTGCCCCTGATAGATAAGCTAAAATTCTAGATTGTAGGCTCAAAAGCAGAGTTGCCCTGGGACTTCACCACCTTAGCAGCCCCTCCTGTCCAAGCTGCCACCTGAGCAGCAGGGGACACTGACTAAGAAGCCTTAGGTGTATGAGTGCAGTTGAGCAAACATGCACCCGCCTTGTACTGGCCACCCACCCACCCGCAGATCCCAGTCCTCGTCCTGTGTCGCTCACAGCGGAGAGGGAGGTGCCTCCGGAAATAGGAACTTAAGGATGTGGTGTCATCGTGGTGGAAGCCAGGAACACCCTGTGGGGACCCAGAGGAGAAAATGACCTGAGCAAGCCAGGGACCTCTTCCCCAGGAAACAGTGGTCATGCTGCAGCTGGAAACCAGAGGGCCTGGCCCCCGGGTCGGGAGCAGGCATTTGGGAGAGGGGCTGATCTCCCGTGCTGAGGCTTGGAGGTGGGAATGGGTGTGCCTGTTCTGGGAACTGACTGTGTCGTGCTGAGGACTTGATGTCTACATCTCACAGTATGTGGGCGCCGTGGGGTGGGGGCCGGCAGGGGGTGGTATTAGAGAGGTGATGGCTAGGTCAGGCAGGGGTGGGGGACGTAGGCCAAGCGAGGGCCCTGCCTACCCAAAACAGTGCGTGCAGTGGGCAGGTGAAGCCAGTAGGCGATGGTGGGGTCGGGGGCAAGCGGGCGGCACAAGCCTGTCTTAAGGGGGCTGCGGCGAGGCCCCGGTGATGGCTGCTCTGGAGCTTGCAGGTGATGTCGCCAGGGCTCTGGCACCTCAAGAGAAACTGGGACCCTGATTTCAGTATGAAAGTTCCTGGTTTTTAAGTGGTGGCAACTAATTAACATGGTTTAAAAATATCATACCAGCAAAACAAAAGCCATCTGTGGGTCATATTTAGCCAGTGCTTGCTGTGGCTCATGGGAACCCCTGAGGGATTTTAAGCTCAGAAAAATCATGGTCTGATCCGCATTTTGGAAAGGTCCTTTCAGGGCCTATGGAGAGCAAATAAGGCAGGTAGCAGTGAGGAAGGCTGGGCCGTGATGCCACGGTCCAGGCAGCAACATTGGCAGCATGGTGGCCCCGGCGCTAGGGTAGGAGGTCCGAGAAAAGTTATCTGCAAAACAAGGAGCACTCCTGGATGGCCCTAGGCACTTGCTTACATATGGGGATGAGCAAGCGGGTGAGTGAGCCTGGTGCCCAGAGGCCTGGCAGGTCAGAGATTAGGTGGCCGAGGGCCCTGAGGGAAGAGAGGGACTGTGACTCGGTTTGACGGGGCAGAGGTACCACCTCTGAGACCCTTCCTGCCAGATTGTGAAAGAAGCATGGGGGCTGTAAGAAGGCCAGAAGGCTGGGCACTGGTGGCTCATGACTGTAATCCATCCCAACCCTTCGGCAGGCCAAGGTAGGAGGATCCCTTCAGCCTAGAAGTTTGTTGAGACCAGCCTGGGCAACATAGGGAGACCCCATCTCTACAAAAAAATTAAAATTAGCCGGGCATGGTGGTGCACACCTGTAGTCCCAGCTACTCGGGAGGCTGAGGTGGGAGGATTGCTTGAGCCCAGGAGGCAGAGGCTGCAGTGAGCCGCGATTGCACCACTGCTGTCCAGCCTGGGTGACAGGGCGAGAACCTGTCTTAAAAACAAAATGAATAAATAAAATACAGTAAAAAAGAAGGCCAAGAGCCCCTGTGGGGGTAGGTGCACCAGACACTGTCCCTTTGTTTCTAGGGTGACCATCGGGATGAGGAGGAAGAGACTCACATGAAGAAGTCAGAGTCGGAGGTGGAGGTGAGAGCTGGCGCACCAGCCAGGTGAGGCGGACAGGGCTACCTCAGGTTGCCTGGCCGAGCCCCAACCTTTTCCTTGTGCCCTCAGGAGGCAGCGGCCATTATTGCCCAGCGACCTGACAACCCACGGGAGTTCTTCAAGCAGCAGGAAAGAGTCGCATCAGCCTCTGCAGGCAGCTGTGATGTGCCCTCGCCCTTCAACCATCGACCAGGTAGTCCTAGGCCTCACCCCCACCTGGCCCCACTCCTTAGGTCACGGCCCTGAGCCTCTCTGGGACTCTCTTGGAAGGGAAGCCTTGCCCAAGGAACCCTTGGAGAAGGCGAGACCTTCATCCAGCGTGCATCCGCCCACCACTTCCCAGGTGGCAGGACCCCAAGAAGGGCCAGGGATGGTGGTGAAGTCGCTTGTGGCTGAACAGTGGGGAGTGCTAGAGCCTGTGGGGTAGCTCTGGCATGGGCCGAGGCACAGCGCTGGCCGCGGGGAGCAGCTCGGCTGGGGTGAATTAGGCCTGGCCTGGAAGGCCGGGATGCATGCGGGCTGGGCTCTTGTCCCCGGCCTGAGTGAGCCTCCTGGAGCTTGCACCCAGGTGTCCCTGTTCTGCTTCTCACTGTGCTGCTTCTGCCTCCCCTGAAGCTCTTCCCTGCCCTGTCTGCTGGTCTGAGTGTGCTTGCCCCGTGCTGGGGTCCCGCCACAGGCCCTGTCCGCTGTACTGCTCCCAGGCTGGCTGTGTGTCTGGGGCCGGTGTGAGGCTGTGGCTGGCTTGGCTGAGTGTGCCCCTGGCTGAAGGCAGCTTGGACATCCAGGGCCAGCCCTGGGGGCGGGAGAGGCCTCGGGCAGGGGTAGGGGAGACTGACCCTCTCTTGTCCTCTGTCTCTTTCTCTGTCTGTCTCTCTCGGCAGGTCGTCCGTACTGCCCTTTCATAAAGGCATCGGACAGTGGGCCTTCCTCCTCCTCCTCTTCCTCCTCCTCCCCTCCACGGACTCCCTTTCCCTATATCACCTGTCACCGCACCCCAAACCTCTCTTCCTCCCTCCCATGTAGGTAGCAGCCCCAGGCCTCGGCGGGGGTGGTAAGGAGGGCCCCGCTTCCCAGCAGCCCCCCGCCCTCACTCCCCCAGCCTGACCGCTGATCTCTGGCATTTGTCCCCAGGGCAGGCACTGCCTGCCTCTTGCCCCTGGCCTTGTGGGGCACTGGCCCCCAGAGGCCTAGTTTACAGGGTCTGGAGCTGTAGTCTGGCCCCTGCGGGGGCTGGGGAGCTCCCAGCCCCCACCCAGACTCCAGAGAGGAGGTGCTGGCCAGGCCCCAAGGAGGACAATCCTGTCTCACCCCGCTCCCCCGCCCTCACTGACCCACCTGGGGTTTGTTCCACAGGCAGCCACCTGGACAGCCACCGGAGGATGGCGCCCACTCCTATCCCCACGCGGAGCCCGTCTGACTCCAGCACCGCCTCCACCCCTGTTGCTGAGCAGATAGAGCGGGCCCTGGATGAGGTCACATCCTCACAGCCTCCACCGCTGCCACCGCCACCCCCACCAGCCCAAGGTGAGAGAGGGATCCTACCTGCACCAGGCCTCCCGTCATCAGTCCTTGGCTGGGAGCCCCAGGTTGCCATGGTAACCGTTCTCCAGGGATCTGGGCCACCCATCACCAAGACTGCACTGCCCTGGAGGCGGCTGCTGGGGGAGGAGCCCTGGTGTACAGTCAGACCTGCCCTCTCTAAAGCTTAGCACCTGCCCTCTCAAGTGGGAATCGGGCCTTCCCAGAGCTGCCAAGGGGCTTAAAGTCACTGGGGTCACTGGGTAAGGGGGCAGTGGGCCACCTGCATGGAAGTCCCTGGCTCTGTCACTCGTTAGTGGGTGGGCAAGGTCTCCATCCTCCCCCAGGGGAGCCGGTTGCATGTCTCCTCTGCCTGTGCTGTGACAGAGACCCAGGAGCCCAGCCCCATCCTGGACAGTGAGGAGACCAGAGCAGCAGCCCCTCAGGCCTGGGCTGGCCCCATGGAGGAGCCCCCTCAGGCACAGGCGCCTCCCCGGGGGCCAGGCAGCCCTGCAGAGGACTTGATGTTCATGGAGTCTGCAGAGCAGGCTGTCCTGGCTGCTCCTGTGGAGCCTGCCACAGCTGACGCCACCGAGGTCCACGATGCAGCTGACGCCATTGAAACCGACACTGCCACTGCAGACACCACTGTTGCCAACAACGTGCCCCCCGCTGCCACCAGCCTCATTGACCTATGGCCTGGCAATGGGGAAGGGGCCTCCACACTCCAGGGTGAGCCCAGGGCCCCCACGCCACCCTCGGGTACTGAGGTCACCCTGGCAGAGGTGCCCCTGCTGGACGAGGTGGCTCCGGAGCCACTGCCGCCAGCAGGCGAAGGCTGTGCCACCCTTCTCAACTTTGATGAGCTGCCTGAGCCGCCAGCCACCTTCTGTGACCCAGAGGAAGTAGAAGGGGAGCCCCTGGCTGCCCCCCAGACCCCAACTCTGCCCTCAGCCCTTGAGGAGCTGGAGCAAGAGCAGGAGCCGGAGCCTCACCTGCTAACCAATGGCGAGACCACCCAGAAGGAGGGGACCCAGGTGCGGCAGGGACTGCCTGGTGGGAGGGATGGGAGGGAGTGGGGGCTGAGCAGGGTGCTGGCCCTGCATTCCTCATGCTTGCACCAGTACCCCCTTTCTCTGTGACCCACATTATTGGAGGGGAAGTCCATCCCACCCCGCCTCTGTGGGCCAGCTCTGCTTTTGTTCCCAAGGCAGGCATCCGTGTTTCCCTGGCAACCACTGATGGAGTCATTGGTTGCTGGGGAAACGGGCTCAGGCCTGATAGGTAAGCCCCAGTCCGGCTGGGTGGGGCCAAGTGACCTAATGCTTTCGCCTGCAGGCCAGTGAGGGGTACTTCAGTCAATCACAGGAGGAGGAGTTTGCCCAATCGGAAGAGCTCTGTGCCAAGGCTCCACCTCCTGTGTTCTACAACAAGCCTCCAGGTAGTACTGGGCTGGATTATGGGGAGGAATTTGGGTGTGGGGGCTGGATTTGAGTGTGGGTAGCCACCCCACCACTGCCCACCACTCACAGAGGCTGGGGACACAAGTATGGGTCTGCTAGGTCCTTAACTCCTCTCCCTTTCTAATGCCTCAGAAATCGACATCACATGCTGGGATGCAGACCCAGTTCCAGAAGAGGAGGAGGGCTTCGAGGGTGGTGATTAGTGGTGGCGCCAACCCTAGGCTACCCTTGCCAAGGCCGCCCACCTGCATCGGCCTCTGGCCAGACGGCCCGCCGTGCCTGCATTCGCAGCAGCTCCGCCTGGCACCCACTCTGGATTCCGGCCCTGGCTGGGGACTTGGCCGCTTCCCTACCCACAGGGCCTGACTTTTACAGCTTTTCTCTTTTTTTTAAAAGTTGATAGGAGACTTGTACAGTTGACTGGTTTTCCTCCCGTTGGTAGTTGAGACGCTGTTGCAAATTCCACCCCTCCTTCCCTGGTCCAGATTGTAGCTCTTAGTCCTCCCTGCTCAGCTGGCCGGGGTGGAGGCCTCACCCTGCTTGGGGCCTGGCGTTCGGGGAGCTCTGGTGGGAAAATGTCTCCCACCTCTTTTCCTAGTTTTATGTTTCTTGGAAAAATATCACTTTGTATTCTCTGTCCAGGGCTTCAGATATTTTGCACGAATTTTAAAACATGGCAATAAATGGCTCGTGGGCTCTGGCTCCCTGGGACCCCCTCCCCGCCCTTCTTTTGACCCCTTCTTGTCTGGCCCAAAGGAAGTAGCAGGCCCAGCTGGGGCCCCTCGGCTGCCCCCCCCTCTCCTGCTGGGCAGGTCCCAGGCTGGAGGCCCTAGGCGCGGTTCAGGTCAGGGCTATGGATGGGGCCCAGGGGCTTTGGTGGCCCCTCCCCAACTCCTTCCTCTTTGCTTGGGTTCCTTTTTCACGTTCAGTAACTGTTTTTTTTGGAAAGCACAAACTTCTGTAACGGGTCGTGCTCATGTCTGTTAATAAAGAAATCCAGATCCCTTTGGGCTGCCGCCTGCCCTGACCCAGGTTCCCAACTCCTCCCATCTCCGAGGCCGCAGCACCTCCTTGCCACCAGGGGGCGTCCTCACCCTAATTCCAAGACCCGCCGGGGCCGGGGGGCGGTGCTGGGGGCTGAGGCTCCCAGGGGAAGCCGCCTGGAATTGAGAAGGTTGATCTCAGTTCTGTACCTAACTTAGGCTCTATTGTGGCGGAAACGCACGTTCAGGGTCCGTCCTGCCAAGGTCCCGGCTTGTCTGGTCACCAGAACCCTGGGCGAAAGCAGCGGGTGCACCCTCCGCATGTACCAAACCAGATCACACACCTTTATTATCCTCAAAATGTAACAAACGGGATAAGAAATCCCTCCCTCCCCCCGCCCCTCCCCGCAGTCCAGGGAAGCATTTAAAAAGCCCCGCAGTCAGGCCAGGAGTCCGCCGGTGGGGCCCGGGGCGCCGGGCGCCCCTCTATACGGCTGTAGTCCTCCCGAACAAGGGGATGGAGACCGGCAGACGCCAAGCTCCGTGCTCCAGTGGCTCGCGGCTGCTGAGCTCTGAGTCGGTCCAGCTGGGGAAGACCCGGCGGCCACGGTCGGCCTGCAGGCAGAGGGCTGGGCAGGGCGGCGCGGGCCGAGGGGCGCTGGGCAGGTGCAGCGCGGAGTTGTAGCCCCGGTCCAGGAAGAGCGGCTTGTAGCTGGGAGGCGGCTGCTCCTGTTTTTCCGCGCTGTCGCGGCGGCTCAGGAAGGGCGTGACGATCTTGCGGTAGAGGCCGCGCGTGTCCGTGAGCACCTCGCTGTAGGGCGGCGGCGGCTCGGCCATCAGCACCGCCTCTTCGTAACACGGTGGCTTGGACATGTCCGATTCCGCTGCGGAGTGGGAGGCGGTCGGAGGGGGTGAGGCCGCCGGTTCCCAGCCTCTCGCAGAAGCCCCAGCCAGGGGCCGCCCGCGCCCCAGCTCCAGCCCCAGCCCCAGCCCGAGCCCGCCGCTGCCCGTGTTCTCCCGGAGGCTGCGGGTGGAAACCCCGCGGGTAAGCAGCGAGCCCTCCAACGCCCGCCCACTCCCGGCGGCCCGGATCGCCCCCTGGCGGAGGTCGGTACTCACCTTGGCGCGGGTAGCTCCAGGGCCGTGGCGGCACCGACAGGTGCGGAGGCGGCGGGTGCGGGAGCGCGTGGTGGTGCGAGTGTGGGTGTGGATGCGGGTGCGCGTGCGGCTGCGCGGGCCCGTGGTGCAGCAGCGGGTGCACGTGCACGTGCGGATGCGAGTGCGCGTGCGCCGGCGCCTCCAGGCGACTGCGGTGCGGCGGTGGCTGCGGCGGCGCCAGACCCGGGGGGCTCCCGGCCAGACTGCCCTCGAGTTCGAGGGGCTCCAGCTCTAGGGCGCGCAGGTTCTGCTCGCGCAGTCGCTCCTCCTGGCGCCGTTTGAGGCGGCGGCGCAGGAAGCTGCAGAAGCAGCAGAGCAGGACGATGAGACCCCAGATGAGCCAAAAGCCGGCGAAGCACGTGAGGAACGTGTAGGTGCCCTGGGACATCACCATGGCGGCGGCACGGGCGGCGGGTCCTCAGCCGCTTCACTGGACACTGGGCTCCTCTGCGTGGCCCCGGGCCCGCGCCACACTCTCAGGTGCCGCCAGCGTCACTCGGGGACCCGCGGCCGGGGGCTGCCCGTGGCAGGTCTCAAGTCGTGCGCGCGCCGGCGGGGGACAGCAGCGGCGCCCGCTCCTTCCCATGGCGCCGGCGGGCGCGCGGGCGTGCCTCACCCGGGGCCGCGCGGGACCTGTGGGGCAGACACGGGGCGCAGTGAAGGCGCGCCGCGGCCCCCAACGACTTCCCGGCCCCCGCCCGCGCCCTGCGCAGTCCGGGGAAAGCCTTCTCCGTGGGAACCCCGCTCTCCCCGGGGGGCCGGTGACGTCACCGAGGAGGATGACGTCACGCCTCGAGGTTTCCCCGGTAGGGTTTCCCCGATCTGAGCCCCGGCCGCCGCCGCGGAGCCCGGGCGCCGAGGGGAGCCGAGGCGGGCCAGCAGGGGGCGCGCGAAGGCCGGACTCCAGCTCGGACGAGAGATTCGCCATCCACAGTCCCTAGGGCAAAGGTACCCCAGCTGCGAAAAGGTTTCAGGAGCCTGTGCGCACCAGGTCCCTGAAGAGGCGTCTCGACGCGGTTGCTGTGCGGCGGGGAAAGGGTGGTATATCTCCTGGAGCCCCACAGACAGCCACCCGGCGCCCTGTACAGACGCCTGGTAGCCCCTGGCTGCCCAAAGCCCGGAACAACTGGCCCTGCACCGTGCCCTCCGGGTCTCCGCCGCTCCCATTGTAGGGCTCAGGCGGGTGGCTCCGACTGGTAATGCGTGCCAGTACTGCATGCCACCGGCCCTGCCTTTGCGCCTAGCGCGCTGCGCCGAGCGTGGGCCAGTCTCTCTCTTCCTTTCCTCCAGGCGCCCTGCCTGCTCCAGCTCCGCTTCCCCACCTCCTACCCTTGCACAGCCCCACTTGGCTCTGCCTCTGTCTCCAGGCCGCCGTCTCCCTCTCCCTCTCGCGGAGGGGAGGAAAAGTAGATGAGGGTCGGAAGCTAGTCTGTCGTACCCACCTGGTCCTGCACTCACGCCAGATGGGCATCTCTAGTTCCGCTTCCTCCCCTCCACAAACGCAGGCGAGAGGGGGAACCTTGCACCCTAAGAGGGAGGTAGGAGGGAGCCCTGACTCTGAGTGAAAGGTGGCAGGTGACTGCTCACCGCCCCCACAGAACAGAACTGAGCCTTTCCTGAATGCCTTATACACACAGGTTTGAACGAAAGCCTTCGGGTAACTGGAATGATTCCTATTTTACAGATGAGCAGTTGGGGAAAACTGGCTGTGTAGATGGCAGGTGGTGGAAGCATAATTTGAACCCAGGCCTGGCCACAAAACCCTAGCCTGGGTGGGGTGGGGGGTAGTGCTGCCTGGGCTACTTTGTGGGCCTCTTCCAGGAGCCCCACAGACCCTCCTACCCTCAGCACGCCCAAGGCGCACACACACTCTGCTTTGAGAGCCACAGGGAGCCTGAGCCCCAAGCTGGGGGGAAGCCAGGCCATGGGCCACCCCACACTTCTCCCCAGATGGCCCCTGACTCCATGGCTGCCTTCAGCCACGTGCCACTTGGTGCCCGTGCCGGTCCCCTTCTCCTGGGCCTGCGTTCCAGAACAGACAATGGCAGGAACCATAGCTCTGCCCGCCCCCTCGACAACCCTGCCATGAGGCTGCCATGGTGACGCAGCCCAGATAAAAACACGATGCTGCCAGTCACTGGGAGTTAATTACATCTGTTATTCTTTTCCTGAGCCATCAGGAATGCTCTGAGGAAACTGGCACTAACTAGAGGTCCCCCTGGCCTGCCAGGCAGGAACAGCTCCGGGTCAGAAAAGGTAACCCTGGGGCTGGAGGTGATGGGGTTTAGCTGCATTACAAATATCTTTCAAGGACCACACAGAATCCTCTCAACACCACCTTGTCCATGCTGGTTGTGCCCATTTGATAGACAGGGAGATAGGCTCAGAGAGGGAAATGACTTGCCCCAGGTTACACAGCTCAGAAGGGGAGGAGCTAGGATTTAGCCTGAGTCTGAATCCAAACTCTGTCAAAACACTCCCTATGTGATAAGCCAGATGTAAGTGGCAGCCATGGGGGCACTGGGCAGACAGGCCAGCTAGCAGCCAAAATGTGCATTCCCATCCCTTCCCACCAGGGCCCTGGCATGCCTGATCACCAGCCCGACGCTGCTGTGGAACAGCAGCATGAGAAAGAGCTACAGGATGAAGGGGAGATGTAATGGCAGCTCCAGGTTAGCAAGAGACAAAAGACAGGGTCTGTGCCCTGAGGGCACCCAGCTCAGCAGGTAGGGCATTAGGCCAGACAGGGCAGGCCATGCCCAGGACCTGCTGGGTGCCATCATAGCTGCATTTTATAGACTAGGCAACTTTGGGCCAAAGAGCAAGAGGAAGGCACTTGCTTAAGGTCACATAGCTAGCCCCATGGCCCCAGCCTGGCTCTGCCCCCAGGTAGAGTGGGTGGGGATTTGACGCTGAACACTATCCCCTTGGCAGTGTCACAGCAGGCCCACGGGACTGGAATCCTGTCTGACGCCTCCCTCCCAGGTGCTCAGTAGACTCTCACTAACCGACCATAGGTGCTCAATACATAAACATCAGAGGTTCATTCAGACCTTTCAAAATGCTCTACCTGACCAGGCCAGACTTTGCAAAGCCTCCTGAAAAAAGCATGCCCCCTTACTGCTCCTTTCCTATGTGAGCTCTTGCCCTTGTCTGGGAGCCTTTCAGACTCAGACCCTGCCTGCAGCCTGCTTCTCCCAGTCACTCCCTCCACTGTCCACACTGCTCCAGACTGGTAGTAGCACATACCTGCCTCCTCCTACCCACCCAACACATTCAGGTGCTAGGAACGATGCCCTGCAGACAGACTGGTCTGCCATTTTATCATTTTATTACTCATGTTCTGTTTGTTTCCTGTTTCTCTTTTCCTACTTTCTTGAAGGTTATTTGAACATGTTTTAGGGTTCCATCTTGATTTATCTGTAGTGTTTTTGAACCATATCGCTCTGCATGTTTTCTTGGGCCACACACTCACTGGGAGCACGGCAGGGGGATGAAAGCAAGACCCTTGGTGAGTTTCTTTTTTTTTCTTTTGAGACGGAGTCTCGCTCTGTCGCCCAGGCTGGAGTGCAGTGGCCGGATCTCAGCTCACTGCAAGCTCCGCCTCCCGGGTTTACGCCATTCTCCTGCCTCAGCCTCCCAAGTAGCTGGGACTACAGGCGCCCGCCACCTCGCCCGGCTAGTTTTTTGTATTTTTTAGTAGAGACGGGGTTTCACCGGGTTAGCCAGGATGGTCTCGATCTCCTGACCTCGTGATCCGCCCGTCTCGGCCTCCCAAAGTGCTGGGATTACAGGCTTGAGCCACCGCACCCGGCCGCCTTAGTGAGTTTCTTAACCTCCAAGTTGCTTCAGTTTCCTCATCAGTGAAGATGAAGCTAATCCATGCCAAGGGTGTGGAGGTGCCAACAAACATTAGCTCTGAAGGTGGCTTCTGAGCTGAGGATACAGAGATGTGTGTGTCCCCAGGGTGCTCCCTGCCTGAGAGCTGGGCACCACCCTCTTCGAAGCAGGCTAGCATTCTTGTCATTTGGCAGATGGGAACACTTGGCTCAAGGAGATGAAATGACACCCAAGGGCACACAGAACCAGGGCCTGGCTGCATTGCTGTGGGCACCTCCCACACTGCCCTCTGCACAAAGAACCCTACACTTCAGCCTTACACACCAAAGCACCAAAGATCTGCCACTGGGTCCTTTATCTCAGCAAAGAGCCTACCATTCCTTCCATCCACCGCATCCTCTGCAGGGTGGCATCTGTCCACTTCCTTTGGTCCTCCTGCCACTGCCTTGGCCAGGCCAACATCGTCTCTCCCCTGGCCCCCATCACCATGCTTGCCACTGTGCTGTGCCCCTGCCCAGCCTAGTCACTCTTCATAACACCACGCTGCCTCAGGAGCCAATCTAGCATTTAACATTTAACATGGCTTAGATCCGGGCCTCTCAAACTTAAGCAAGCATCAGAACCACGTGGAGGCTGTTAACACAGTGTTGGGCTCCGCTCCCAGTGCTGGATTCAGTAGGTCTAGGATGGGGCCCGAGTTTGCTTTTCACAAATTCCCAGCAGATGCTGGTACTGCAGAGCCGGGGAACACACTCTGAGAACCACTGACCTAGGTGCTGGCCTCTTGGATGAGCTCCTGCCAAGGCCTCTTGGGCTCACCTGAGCCACCTCACCCCTCAGGGATGGGAAGCCCAATGATACCAGGATGTTCCGGGGCGGCCAGGGTCCAGCACCATCGGTCTTACCAGCTGGCACCCAGTAAGCAGCTCAAGAACCACCTATGGAAGGAGAGGCTGGAGGGCTCGTTACGTGTTTGGTCTTTTAGCTGTGGGACCGGGAGTACCTTAAGGGCTGGGTCTGTGTCCAATTCATTCCTGCGAAATGTCAGCCATTCACCAAAATGTCACAGAGAGAAAAGCCATCACCCAGCCCTCGCTTGGCAGGGTGGTTTATAAGCAAGTGGAGAACCCATGCGGCTACATGAATCAAAGGAAAAGGCTGTACGGAGCCACACACCAGGGTTCTGGGGGGCAGGGATGGGAAATCCCGGGCAGCAGGGGCGCTGGGTCCCACCTGGATTGGAGGCTAGAGCTGCTGGTCTTCAAGGGAAGGGACAGGAACGCAGAGCAGAGGGTGAGGGCTAGGGGGCAGGACAGACTGACAGCCTGTCCTGTGTGCCTTGCACATGCCAGGTCCACTACTGGTCTCTATGCTAGTTATCTAAGGAAAAGCCAGGAGGTGGCTACTGTTCTCTCTACAGACAAGGATGTAGGCTCAAGGAGTGGGTCCAGCTCAGGTCTCCATAGCCAGGTGATGTGAAGCTCAGGTGATGACAAAGTCCCTGGTCCCGGCAGGAAGGGCATTTCAGGGAGCCACTGGTAACACCCTTACACCCCTCCCACACCAACACAGAGGAACTGAGGCCAGAGACGACTTGACAGGACTTGTCTCCACTCCCAGTCAGTCAGGCTTGGAGCTGGCCAAAACGGCCCTCCACCTAGGCCAGGGTACTGAGTGGCACCCTTGCTTGCAGGTAGATGACCTAACCCTGACACCAAGCCAGGAAGCCAGGGCTTGGGAAACTACAAATAGGACCACAGAGACTGAGGCCTCGGCGGGCCTGTAGGTGGAGAGCCCTCACTCAGGCCAGTGTCTACAGCTCCGGCCCTCTTCAGGGCAGGGTTTTCAGAGACCAGGTTCCTCCACTGAAACCTCAGCCTGCGGCTCTCTGTGCCTTCATCCCCGCAGCTAGCATAGAAATAATGATCTGACCCTCCAGGGGAGGAGGCCACATGGGCATGATGGTGATACCCTGGTGGGAGGCAGCCTGGGTAACATGCAGGGTGCCGAGGGGTAGCCCTGAGCTCATATTTGGCTTCCGCCCTCACTGAGCCATGTGATCCCATCCTGGCTACTCCCATACCTGAGCTGGAGTTTCTTCAGCAGTAGGACAAGGGTGCCGAGGGGAGAACAGAACTCCCTCTGATGAGGGATCACCCTGCAGCCTCAAGAGGCTCAAATACAGAAAGCAGCCCCTGCAGGTGGCCCAGCAAAAACTGCTGTCCCTTTCCCACAGGCCAGAGGTCTCAGACACAGGACCCTTAGGTTGGACACAGTTCACAGACATGTTTTAAAAACAATCCATGCTCACAATCCATTTTTAAAAACATTCTGATTAATTGCCAACATTTAAAAATCCAGGAGATTTTATATAAAGGTCTAGATTTCTGGTTCATCTTGAAAATTGGACAGTCAGGTCATACCATTTCACACAGTGACAAAGATTGGAGCTGAGCGGCTCCCTGGCCCGCCTCACTCATTCCATTTCCCCCCTGATCCTTGGAAGCATTTGGGTTTCCAATGCCTGGAGCTAGACTGAGCACCCACAGGCAGCAGCACTGCACGGGCCCATCTTTGCTAAATTTTCTCTCCCACAGCCAAGACTGCAAGCTGAGCAGGCCCCGGAGCCCATGAGCCTAGGGTCAGGGCTTGGGGTTTTCCCAGGGGACTGAGGCAGCCCTTTGCTGCTTGGTCTCACCCAGAGGGAGAAAATGGAGGCAGGGAGGAAGTGAAGAAGGGAGGAAGAAAGCTAGCCCCATCCTATAATGCATCTGGGGGAGCAAGAATTTGGCTGATTTTGCTGGAAGAAGGAAAAATGTACCAAGACCTGAAAGATGGGGAATGTCCTCACTGGAGGAAAGTGAAGGAAGGTTAAGAATGCTCCTCTAGAAGGCTCTACTGTTCTCTTCTGCCAGGGTTACAAGAGAAGTTAGATGGCAGGCAGAGAGGAGCTCTGCCCGCAGAGAAGCCTGCACTAGTGGACTCAGCTCTGCCACTTACTGCTAGTATGACCTTGGGCAAGTCACTCACCTCCCTGAGCCTCCCTTTAGAGTCTTCATCTCTAAAATGGGGATAATAAACTTACCTTGAGCAACTGTTGTAAAAAAATTAGGAGATAATGGATGCAGAGCACTCAACACAGCTCTCACAGAGCAGGAAGGGAATGAAAGCTACCTGTGAGTCATTCCCCAGGCGCCCCTGCCTGCAGGAGACTCAGGCCTGACTTCCAGGGCACCACCCATCTAAGGGCATCTTATACCAAGGCCTCAAATGCCCCAGATGTCAGTCACCTCTAGGAGGCCTCCCCAGATGGGAAACCCAAGGGCTGTTGTGGTCACTGGGATCCTGGATCTGAAGCCCGCGGTCGGGGCTGGCATCTGCTGAGTCAGGCCTGGGAGAGCTGGCAGGAGGGCCATTTCTCTCTCCAGCATGATGCCCGCTGAGGGGAGGTTGGGAGGGGAGCCAGAGGTCATTTCCTCTGAGTCAGAGGCCACTCTCCTCCCAGAGGAGCTCCCCTGGAGGACCAGGCACCTCCATGTGGCGCGGGCCTCCCTGCCGGCCAACCTGCATGCCACTCAGTACAGTTGGGGCATTGTGCTCATACAAGAAAGGGGCACTTGTGATCCAGACAATGGGCTGGGTCGATCCCATTTGGCCTGGGCTTCAGCTTCCCTGGGTCAGCAATGTCCTTTCCTCTGCTCTTGCCCACTCTGCTTCCACCCCTCCCTGGAGAATGGTGGCTAGGAACACGGAGCAGAGACTCACCGCGGGCCCATGCCCGGTTTGACACGTGCCCCGGCCGTGAGGAGGGATGCAAGCTTCGCTCCTCTACCCTGGTAAGAAACGTCGCCCCTGGGGAACCCAGCTCGGCTCAGGCCATGTCCAGGGCCGGCGCGATTAGGCCCTGGGGGGTGGTGGCGGCGGTGGATGGTTGGGGGGTCTATGGGCAAAGACCCCAGCCCCAGCCTCCATGCCTCCTCCTCCCGTGACAAGCCCAGGGGCTGGGCCGCCCCCACGTTTGCAGCCACCCCAGGAGCCCTGCTGCGACGACTGCAGCCACGTGGGAGCCAGCTCGTGCCCACAGCCGTTCGCCCCCACCCCCACCCTCGATGGGCTGTGGAGGCAGGCACACCCAGCCGGGCCAGAGGGACGACATGCCCCCGCTGCGCACCCCTCTCCCCCTGCGCCCCCGAGCTGTGGGCCCGCGTGGGGGGAGGGGGAGGGTGGGGGAGGGGGCGTCGCCACCCCGCAGTCGTGTTGCCGGGGAGCGCAACCCCGTTGCTGTGGCAACCGTTTCCAAGCGAACTGGTGGCGGCTCGCGCCCCGTTCCGGCTCCCTCGCTCACTGGCGCTCTCCCTCCCTCCTGTGTGGACTGGGGGAGGGGCGGCCCGGGTAGGGGTCCGGGGCGGCGACCCGGGGCCAGGGCGCAGAGCCGCCCGCGGGGAAGGGCTCAGTCCTGGGACCATCTTCCGCCCGCGCTCCGTGCCCGCCCGGCCCGCAGCCGCCGCGGTACTCACGGGCCCAGGCATCCTCCTCGAGCTCGTTCTCCTGGCTCGGGGCAAGCAGCGCGGGCCCAGCGGACAGAGCCCCGGGCCTGCGGGGGGAAGCGGCGGCGGCGGCGGCCCGGGGGAGCAGACAGTGGCAGCGAAAGCGGCTCCGAGCGCCGGGCTGGAGTCGCGGGGCGCGCGCACGGGCGCGTACACGGCGGGTGCTGAGCCCGACGTGCGCGCGCGCGGCAGCCGGCAGAGGGCCCCCCACCCCCAGCCACACGCCGCGAGGAGGCTGCCCCCGGAGGGAAGGAGCGGGAGGACGGACACCCACCTGCGGCGCCGAGACCCGGCTCTCCAGCCCGCCGGGCTCACACCCGCCAGGGCACCCTCACGGGAGGCACGCGCCGGCCGACCCAGTCCACAGGCTAGGCTGGAGCCCAGGCCACACCGGTCGTGTACGCTGGATGCACAGCCAGGAAGCTGAGGTCGAGAACCCCGACGCGTACACAGCTCAGCTCGGAGAGCACACATATGTCCAGGTCCCTGTCACATCCTGACAGGCGCTGCGCACACGCAGTGGGCAGGGGCCCTGAGCAGGCAGGCACCCTAATGTGGCTCCTTACCAACTCATGACCCCTCCTGCTAGGTGCCCAGCAGGTGTGCACCACCACATGCCTACTAGCAAGCAGCACGGGGAGGAGGACCTAGTGCCGAATCCATAGCCCTGACCTCCGTGGACATGCCTCCCCCCGACCCCACCAGGGAGCAGATGACCCCTAGAGAGCGCCCCACTGTCTACCCCGAGGTCCAAGCTTGCAGAGGCCACTCTGAAGTTGGCTGTCCATCGGCCTCTTAACTGGACTGTCTCTCGTCCAACTTCTCTACTGCACTTAAGGCGATTTTCCCAAAACCCCTCCACCACCATATTAGCTGGAACATTTGGGGTCGCAAGTGACAGAACCCCCAAACAAATAGGTTTGAGCTCTACCCCGTCTCTACCAAAAAATACAAAAAAAAAAAAAAAAAAAAAAAAGCAGCCGGGCTTGGTGGCGCACGCCTGTGGAGAATCGCTTGAACCCAGGAAGCAGAAGTTGCAGTGAGTGAGATCACGCCACTGCACTCCAGCCTAAGGGATGGAGTGAGACCCTGTCTCAAAAAAAAAAAAGTCCCAGGGTAGATTCTAGCTTTGGTCACAGTTGCTTCCAAGTGTTCCCGCAGTGGTGTCAGGCACGTATGTGCTTCTATGTTTGCATCACTCTCAGGCAAGCTCTCCCCAAAGGGTAGCAAGGACAACCCCAACAGCCCTAGGCTCATATCCTGCCATCTATCCCTGGAGGAAAGGGAACCCCAATTCCTTCCCCATCATTTGAGCAAAACACAAGCAAACAACTCCACGAATGATTGTTTTTGGACTCATTTGGGCTGAGTCTCTACCAGTGAACCAGTCTAAGTGCCTATGTGTTAAGGGAGAGGATACGAATTCCTTATGCAAAGGGAGTGGCCTCCCAGTAGCCATTCCCTTTTCTTTGGATACAGGCACCCTGATTTCAACGGGGGAATCACTGCCCCATGGGTGCCATCCTGGTGAGCCTGTGAACCCAAGTGCCCTCCTCCCTCAGTGCACAGCAGGCAGGTATCCAGCCTGGCCACTCAGACTCCTTGAGTTTGCAACTGGGCTCAAAGAGGCAAAACCAAATGGCTCTAGCATCTTAGTTCTGGTGGGTGTGCCCTGATGAGAATGGGGTCCACAACTAAGACCCCGAAGCTCCTCCATATCCTTTGAATACCTTCTAAGTTAGTGGGAGGACCATTCTGTCACTTGTAACATTCCCACCTGGCTCTCTCACTCTAGGTAGCATGTGGAGTATGTGTATGGAGGGAGTGCAAGCCCAGCCCCATCTAAACCACATGGACACAGACTAGGGGTGCTTTTGTAGATGCTGGAGCAAACAACCCAACACAACCAGCCAAAACCCTTCAGGGAATCCCCCACCTTCCAGATGAGGCCCCATCTATCTGGGCCTTAACCCTAAGATCCTTAATCTGGCTTTTTTTTTTTTTTGACACGGAGTCTCGCTCTATTGACCAGGCTGGAGTGCAGTGGCGCAATATCAGCTCACTGCAAGCTCCGCCTCCCGGGTTCAAGCCATTCTCCTGTCTCAGCCTCCCGAGTAGCTGAGACTACGGCACCCACCACCACGCCTAGCTAATTTTTTGTATTTTTTAGTAGAGACGGGGTTTCACCGTGTTAGCCAGGATGGTCTTGATCTCCTGACCTTGTCATCTGCCCGCCTCAGCCTCCCAAAGTGCTGAGATCATAGGCGTGAGCCACCGCGCCCAGCTCTTAATCCAGCTTTCAAAGCTGGCTGTCTCTCACTGACCTCAGCTCCAGTCATTCCTTGCTTCCACCCCTGGCCTCCCATGCTCAGCCACCCTAAACCACTAAAGCCCTAGACCATCCATCTGGCTCCTGTACTTGGGTGCATCTGATCCTGTGTCCTGGAAGGCACCGACTCTAACACCTTCCGGGTCAAGGGGCCTCCTTGTTTGGTGCTGCCCCACCCCCAACCCTGTCAGCGCTAGAGTCCTCTCTTCCACAGGGCCAATCACACTGGGTCCCGCTGTTCCCTTGTCTGCCTCCCCACCAGACCAAGCTCCAAGCTGCCAGGGGCCTCGTCTCCATCTGGGTCCCAGTTCCCACCACAGAGCTGGGCATGGAGGATAGCTCAGGGGAGCTTCTTGGGAAATGAATTCTGGGAATTCTCTCTGCCAAGGACCCACTGTGCTAAAAGCCTTAAGGTGAGTTTAACCCTAGCCAGGAAGTTCCCTGGATGCCTCCCTAGCCCAAGGGGGAGCCTGGCCAGGGCGTCCTGATCCAGGTGCAGGCAGAGTGCCTCAGGGTCCTGCATGTCCACCTGGCACCCGCTCACTCTTGCATACCTGCCCAGTTGGTCTGACATGCTAACACTTACCTAAAAATCCCCCACTCCCACCTCAAAACAGCCTGGGGCAGAGGGGCAAACCCACCCCAGGCTCCTTTCTCAGGACACATGGGTAGGATCCGGTGTTCCCATCATTACCTGGCTTCCTCCCCACCCTGCAATGGCCACTTAACCAGTTGGAAGACCTTGAGCAGATCCCTCCCCCCCTTATTTCCCTTAGGTTGATGGGAAGCAGCAGGCACTCCGCACGTCATGAGTGGGGCCACAAAACGCCCCTTCTGCCCGGCTGCTGGCTCGGCACCTTCTGGCTGTGCTTAAGCCAGGTGGTTAGTTGGTACTCAGCACCACTCCACAGCAGGTGAGAGTCCTGCGGTGGCTTTGGGAACTCCAGGGGCTAGCTGGCTGCTTGGGTGGATTCCCACAGCTGCCCGGCAAGGTGATGGGTCTCACACCTATCTTTCCAAACAAGGGAAGGGCCTGTGCAGAGCCAACTTGAAAAGTGGCCAGGCTGGGGCTTGAACCTGGAACTGTCAGCTACAAAGCTCACATGGCTCCTGCAGCACTGGGTGCCCAGTCCAGAGGCCAGGAACAAGCTCGATGGGGGTTACGGGGCATTCCTAGGGAGCTGGGGACACTGGGAGTCTATAGAGCAGCATTGGGGTTGCAAGATCTGAGACAGACTGGTAGGCAATAAGCTCTTGGCCCCAGAGCCCACGCAGGAAGCTGCCCTTGAGTGCCTGCCAGTCCCCCTTCCCCCCAGGTGAATGTCTACTTCGAGGCCGGCTCAACAACCATCTTCAGAGAGCCCTCCCACGCCAGCCACAGCCTATCTACCAGCATCACCCACTATCTAGGTTTTTGCCCATCATGTGTCAAAGGCAAAACAGAGGGGTGGGTATGACGCACGTGCATCAGCCCAGGGGCTGGTACATGGCTGGCGTCCAGGTAAGGCAGGCCTGGGGCAGACAGGTAAGGCAGGCCTGGGGCACACAGCTCCCACCCTACTCTAAGTCCACATTAGGCAGCCAGGCCACCTTAGGCTTGGAGGGGAGGACACCAAAGGGGCAGGCCTTACCAGCAGTCAGAAACAGACCTACACCCCAGTGGGTACCCAAGGCTTCTTTCCTTAGGCCCATCCCCTTTAGGAAGTTGGGAAACACACTGGGTGAGCCCAAAGGCTACCAAAGCCTGGCTGTCTGGAGAGGCTAGCTCAGAGTCAGCCCTGGGGGCTCCTGGGCCTCGGAAGAGCACACCCTGCCTCCCTCCAGGCCCACCTCCAATCCCTTCCCGCTTCCAGCTGGGCCAGGGGAGCAGGAAGACCCCTGGAGCACCGGAAGCAAGAAAGAGGCAGGCAGGGGCGGCTAGCCAGGTTTGTGCTCGGACTGTATTCACACAGAGACACGTGGCAGCTTACATTGGACAAAATGAGTAATAAAAATTGGCTTTAAATATGGAAAAAACAAGGCCCTGTAATCCCATGCTACCCTAACACTGAGACCAGGATGGCCATCACAGTCTGGGAAGGGCCAGGACTGGGGCCTGGGGCACAGGCACAGGCACAGCCTTGCCCTATCCCCTTTACCCACACAGGTACACACGCGCGCGCACACACCCCACAGGTGCACACAGGAAGGGGCGGATTATTGCTGGGCACGTGTCTATTGTTATGAGGGGAGTCTGGAATGTTTGAGGGTTGACCAGGGATGCCCCACCCCCTCCTAGGGGCTGGGCTCCGGCGTTTCTGAAAGAGGTGTCTCCAGGACAGGGCCCAGCATCAGGGACCAGGCCCTGGGAGCTGGAAGGCAGAGGCAAACCTATCTGGGCCGGCCGGGGCAGTGGGCTGACGGGTCTCACAGCCGGCCCAATCTCTGGACACTTTGGCACAGGCCTAGGGGATACAGAGGCCCCAGATCCATCTCTGACAAGCACTGAGAAGGGACAGCTTTGGGCCCCAGAGAGTAGCAGCCTGAGCCCAGGGCAGCGGGGGCAGGCACGAAGTCTTACTCAGAGGCCGGGGGTGGCCAGCACAGTGCTGAAGGCTCAGGGGTGTGGGCACCCTCAGCCGTCCAAGGTGGGCCGGAGGAGCCTTGAGTTTGGCAGTGGCTTCTCTGCCAGCTCCCACTCTCCCAGCCAGGGCTGGCTGCCCCCAGGAGCCAAGGCAGGCGCCAGGTCTGCGGCGGGAATTAAGAATGCTCTGGTCGCTATATACATTCGTACAAATACATAAATACAGAAAGCCCCGAGCTCCACAGAGAAGAGCTGAAGGGACGCACCTTTGTCCCAGGGACGGCCCAGGCCCTGCCAAACTCAGCCAGGCCAGGCGCTGAGGGGTGGAGGACACTGGGGACAGCTCCGTCTGTGTTCCCCAGGCCACGACTTGAGTGGACAATGGGGAAGACCACTGTGCAAAACTGTAAACGGCGCTCGGAGTAGCTGCTACCGCCAACTGCCGGTGGGGGCCTCGGACTGGGGGCTAGAGGCGGGTGGGGAGCTCTTCCTCGCTGTCGCTGCAGTTTCCACAGCAATCCTGGAGGGACGGGGAAGACACGGAGGGAGGGAGAGAGGCAGAGCAGGTGCTATTAACCACCAGGGACGTCACATGGGGCCGACCCTGCCAGGGTAGGCCAGGAGCTGCCTGGGGGGCACACTCTGGGGAGGGGCCTCTCCACGAGGAACCTGGAGCAGCAGCTCAGGCCACACGTGGGTGGGTGTCATTGCAGAGGCTGCTAGCAACAGACTGAAGTAAGGGGGCTGGGTAGATCCCAGCCCTCTCCCCTGGGGCTGGCAGAGACAGGGCACGGGGAGACAAGCTAAGCAAAGCTGGCAGCTCCAAGGGGCCAGGGTGCAGGGAATCGAAGCAGTGGGCAGGGGAAGTGGGGCGGGCACCAGACTTCTTTCTCCCACATCTTGCCTCTGCCATGGAAGGGCTGCCCGTGGCTCCCCGAGGCCAGGCAGCAAGGCCAACCCACGGGGAGCCCACACTGCTCACCTCTGGAAAGAGAAAAGAGGCCATGAGCCCAGCCAGGGGTGGGGGACAGGCGGGAATGAGGCCAGAGACCCTGGGCACCGCAACAGGGCTGGAGGATGCCCACTCCCAGTGCATGCGGGCACCGGCTCTGCCTCCCACCCGCCGTCCCCTGGAGCCAGGCTGGGGGCCCAGGTCGGCCGATGCTGGGGCTTACTTGGCGACTGAAGAGTCTCTGCAGCAGTCCCTTTTTAGGGGGTGCAGGTGGCTGGCCCCTCCAGTCCAGGTCTGGGGGGACTGAGCCATCCAGCCCAAAGACATTCAGCTCCTGGAAGCACTCGGTCTCCACCATCTGCTGAGGAGCAGGCAGCTGTGACATCTGTCCCCAGGGC
The DNA here is from genome assembly GCF_003255815.1 of Theropithecus gelada. NCBI lineage: Eukaryota > Metazoa > Chordata > Mammalia > Primates > Cercopithecidae > Theropithecus > Theropithecus gelada. The sequence continues at coordinate 173,708,460 of NC_037673.1, read as the reverse complement.
AGCCTCCTGGAGCCCACCCCACCAGCAGGCCAGGCCCCCACCTCGTTCTGCCAGGGGATGGGCACACTGCCAGTGGCAAACTTCTGGTAGAAGTCCTGGTCGGTAGGCTCCAGCTCCACGCCCTTGACTGTAGAGAACTGTTCAATGTCCAGAACATCCTTGCAGTAAATGGCCTGGGGCTGGTGGGAGAGAGGCAGTGGTCAGATAGGAAACACACACAGACACGCACACGTGAAGGCAGCTCAGCCCTGATTCTGACTCGTGTCTTGGCCTGGTGCTGCCCTGATGCCAGCAGCTCTCTGATTTGGAGTCAGAAACCAGGTACCCCACGCACTTCCTAAGCGGGGCAGGCCCTTCTCTCTGAAGCCTGGTTTTCCCCTCTGTGAACTGGGTACATTATTCCTCACTGCTCAATGGTTGTGAGGCTGTGTAAAGGCCAATGCCAGGCACCTCCTTCGCCTGCCACATCTTGCCTCTGCCACGGAAGGGCTGCCCGTGGCTCCCCGAGGCCAGGCAGCAAGGCCAACCCATGGGCAGCCCACACTGCTTCCTGGGTATGCAGTTGGGGTGGGGAGTACAGGCTGAATCTCAGCTGGCCGCTCGGCTGGGCACCGCCACGCAGAGCCTGGAGATGGTGACTCCTTGGCTCCCTGCCCTGCGATGACCTGGGATTTGCTCCGTCTTCTCTCCCAGCCAATCAGAGGACTGGCAGTCTCCCACCGCTCCACCTCCCCAGACCCATGCTGGGAGCCCATCTCAGCTCCAGGAGGCCACCTTCTTTTTTATCTTAACATGGTTTTCTAAATCCTTCAAATAAGATGTCAATTAAAATATTATCGTCATGTAAAATGGTGCAGCGGCTTTGGAAAACAGTCTGGCAGTTCCCTAAAAAGTTAAACATCATTACCATATGACCTGGTAATTCTACTCCTAGGTATAGACCAAGAGAAATGGCAAAATCTGTCCACACAAAAACTTGTACATGAATGTTCACAGCAGCAATAACAGCCAAAAAGTGGGAACAATCCTAATGTCTACCAACTGACGAACAGGTAAGTAAAATGTGGTCCATCCATGCAATGGAATATTATTCAGCCTTAAAAAGGAATGAAGCACTGATCTATGCTACAACATGGATGAACCTTGAAGATATTACGCTAAGTGAAAGAAGCCAGGCACAGAGGATCACATACTGTGGGATTCCATAGCTATGATACGTCCAGAACAGGCAAACAGAGAGAGACAGAGAATAGACTAGTGATTGCCAGGAGCAGCTGGAGGGAAGAATGGAGAATGACTGCTAAGGGTATGGGTTTTTTTTTTTTTTTGCAAAGTGGGGCAGGTAATGAAAACACTCAAAAATTTATTGTGGTGATGACTGCATAACGAAAAAGCCAATGAATTGCACTTTTTTTTTAAGATGGAGTTTTGCTCTTGTTGCCCAGCCTGGAATGCAATGACATGATCTCAGCTCACCGCCACCTCTACCTCCTTGGTTCAAGCGATTCTCCTGCCTCAGCCTCCCAAGTAGGTGAGATTACCGGCATGCGCCACCACACCCGGCTAATTTTTGTGTTTTTAATAGAGACGGGGGTTTCACCTTGTTGGCCAGCTGGTCTCGAACTCCTGACCTCTAGTGATCCGTCCACCTTGGCCTCTCAAAGTGCTGGGATTACAGGCATGAGCCACCACGCCCAGCCGAATTATACATTGTAAATGGGTGAATTGCATGGTATATAAATTATATAAATTAAACTCAAAAAAGCTGTTAAAAAAAATCATCATCAAGCTTGCTTTTCATCTACTGCTTCTACAAAGTTAAACTCCAGGGCACTAATTTTATCTCCAACTTTGAATGGAAGATCCAGAGGCAGTGTGGTTATTTCAAGGTTAAATGAAATGATGAACACAGGAAACAGAACAGACTGAGTGATGAGTGGCAGTGCCAGCCTCAGGGGCGAGCTGGCGAAAGTCAGGTTGTCCTAGTTCAAGTGCCTCTGACAGGGCCCACCTTTGCTTTGGAAAACAGTCTGGCAGTTCCCCAAAAGGTTAAACATAGTTACCATATGACCCGGTAATTCTATTTCTAGGTATAGACCAAGAGGAATGGAGGCCAAAGCAAACGGCTTACCTGAGGTCAGGAGTTCGAGACCAGCCTGGCCAGCAGTTCCAGTGAGGCCCATGTGAGGCAGTCACTCAGGGCAGTAGCCCCCTCGCTGGCGCCCCCACTTCCACTCACACCCACTATGGCCCACTCCCCATACCTCACATTCCTGCCCAGGGTGCCCCACTGGTCCTGTCTTGCTGAGAACCTACCTGCACTCCTCTGGCTGCACGGGCTCACTCAGCCACACAGGTGTCCTCGCAGCTGCTGCCCCTCACGGGGCTGGCCCCTGCCTCAGGACTGCAATGCCTGGCTGTTTCTTCTGCCTGGAATGCTCACACCCCAAATCTTGGCGTGGCTCTCCGCTTCACACATTTTACATTTCTGCACCACCATCACCTCCCCAGAGACCACCGTGTCTAAAAGTACTCCCCCCACCATCATTCTCTGCCATCTTTGTAGCTTGCTTTAGTTTTCTCTTTTTTTTTTTTTTCTATTTATTTATTTATTTTTTTGAGACAGAGTCTTGCTCTGTCGCCCAGGCTGGAGTGCAGTGGCTCGATCTCCACTCACTGCAAGCTCCGCCTCCCGGGTTCTCGCCATTCTCCTGCCTCAGCCTCCCGTATAGCTGGGACTACAGGTGCCCGCCACTGCACCCGGCTAATTTTTGTATTTTTAGTAGAGACAGGGTTTCACCATATTGGCCAGGATGGTCTCGATCTCTTCACATCGTGATCCGCCCGTCTCGGCCTCCCAAAGTGCTGGGATTACAGGCTTGAGCCACCACGCCCGGCCTTTTTCTTTTTTTCTCTTTTTTTTTGAGACTAAGTTTTGCTCTTGTTGCCCAGGCTGGAGTGCAGTGGTGCGATCTCAGCTCACCGCAACCTCCTCCTCTCGGGTTCAAGCAATTCTCCTGCCTCAGTATGCCGAGTGGCTGGGATTACAGGCATGCGCCACCACACCCAGCTAATTTTGTATTTTTAGTAGAGACGGGGTTTCACCATGTTGGTCAGGCCAGTCTTCGAACTCTCAACCTCAGGTGATCAGCCTGCCTCAGCCTCCCAAAGTGCTGGGATTACAGGCGTGAGCACCGCGCCCGGCCAGAGACGGGGTTTCACCGTGGTCTCGATCTCCTGACCTCGTGATCCGCCCGTCTCGGCCTCCCAAAGTGCTGGGATTACAGGCGTGAGCACCGCGCCCGGCCAGAGACGGGGTTTCACCGTGGTCTCGATCTCCTGACCTCGTGATCCGCCCACCTCGGCCTCCCAAAGTGCTGGGATTCCAGGCGTGAGCACCGCGCCCGGCTGCTTGCTTTAGTTTTCTTTATCACACTTAACATGACCTGGAATTCCTTCTGGCTTACTGGTTTATTTGGGTGTGTCTCCCACTAGAATATAAGGGCAGGACTGGCTCCAGTGGGCCTCATTATCTCCAGGGTCTGGCATAAATGGGCACTCAGCTATTTGCTGAATCAATAAACGTGTGTCAGCTATCAGCCGGGCCTGCCCTGCCCATCCTTCGGGCCTCTCCAGTGTTACTGGTGAACCATTAATTACAGGACCCGGTCCTCACAGACAAGGGAAGGGGAAAGCACATGACCTCATCTTAGCCAGTCAGAACCGTCCCTGTGACTGTCACACAGAGAAGCCTAATTCATGGGGAGGGAAAGAGTCAACAGGTTGAAGGCAAGGCAAGAGCTGGAGAATCCTGGCACACAGCAGAAAACCCTGAAGCTGGCCCTACTTTGGGACTTTCTGGCCAAATGAACCAATACACTCCATGCTGAGCTTAAGTGGGTTTAGGCTGGTTTTCTTTTTTTTTTTTTGAGACGGAGTCTCGCTCTCTCGCCCAGGCTGGAGTGCAGTGGCCGGATCTCAGCTCACTGCAAGCTCTGCCTCCCGGGTTCCCGCCATTCTTCTGCCTCAGCCTCCCGAGTAGCTGGGACTACAGGCGCCTGCCACCTCGCCCAGCTAGTTTTTTGTATTTTTTTTTTTAGTAGAGACGGGATTTCACCGTGTTAGCCAGGATGGTCTCGATCTCCTGACCTCGTGATCCGCCCGTCTCGGCCTCCCAAAGTGCTGGGATTACAGGCTTGAGCCACCGCGCCCGGCCTAGGCTGATTTTCTGCCACCTGGCCTCTGACAGCTAGAGGACACTCTTGCCTGCTGAGTGCCTGGCCCACTGAGATGCTCAGTTAACAGGTGAGACTCTATAAGGGGAAGTGACCACCCACAGAAGGACGGCCAGCCCAACAGCCCCTCCCACTGCTGGCAACTGCACTGTGGTTTTTCTCTGGGGAACTGAGCTCCCCCATTGGTGCAAGGTCAGGTGGGCGTATGATCTGGGTGTGGCCAGTGAGGGACTATGAGCAATGAGAGGCAATGGACATCAGTCTTGGTACTTCTTTTCCCCCATGAGGATTTCTTTTGAAATTATTGGGCAAGGCCAGGCACAGTGACTCACGCCTGTAATTCCAGCGCTTTGGGATGCCGAGGTGGGCAGATCACCTGAGGTCAGGATTTCAAGATTTCAAGACCAGCCTGGCCATTATGGTGAAACCTCGTCTCTACTAAAAATACAACAATTAGCTGGGCATGGTGGTGGGTGCCTGTAATCCCAGCTACTCAGGAGGCTGAGGCAGGAGAATCGCTTGAACCTGGGAGGCAGAGGTTGCAGTGAGCCGAGATCTCGCCACTGCACTCCAGCCTGGGGGACAGAGCAAGACCCTGTCTTGAAAAAGAAAAGATTGGCCGGGCGCGGTGGCTCAAGCCTGTAATCCCAGCACTTTGGGAGGCCGAGGCGGGTGGATCACGAGGTCAGGAGATCGAGACCATCCTGGCTAACATGGTGAAACCCCGTCTTTACTAAAAATACAAAAAACTAGCCGGGCGAGGTGGCGGGCGCCTGTAGTCCCAGCTACTCGGAGGCTGAGGCAGGAGAATGGCCTGAACCTGGGAGGCGGAGCTTGCAGTGAGCCGAGATCGCGCCACTGCACTCCAGCCTGGGTGACACAGCGCGAGACTCCGTCTCAAAAAAAAAAAAAAAAAAAAGAAAAAGAAAAGAAAAAAAGAAAAAAGGAAAGAAAAGAAGAAAGAAAGGAAAAAAGAATGAAGGAGGAAAGGAGGGGAGGGGAGGGGAGGAAAGATGCTCTCTGTCCACTGTGGCGGCTGAGCTGCTGGGGCCCACTGCTGCCACACCCTGGGGAGAGCCACCTCAGTATGAAGACTACACATTCAACAGTACAGGGAGGGGAGGGAGAGAGTTCCTAGGACATTGTCAGAAGCCCCAAGCCCCATCCAGGCATGCCAAAAGCTGGAACTATCCTGGGGCTTTTCTTTTTTGTGAATTATCTTTATTTTTGTGGCTAAGCCACTAGATTGTTTTTTCTGCCGCTTGCAATGGAAGCATCCTGGCTGATACTACAAGAGCCCCTGAGCCCCAGCCCTGGCTGGGCCCCGCCCTCCGCAGGAGTGGGCTGCACTCACGTCAGGCTTGAAGGGCGGCTCCAGCATGCCGGCTCCCAGCCGCTTGAAGTTCAGCTTCTTAAAGAGGGGGTGCTCCTTCACCTCGCGGGCACTGCCGCCACGACACCCCAGGCGTTCGGCGGGGTCCTTGCAGAGGAGCTGTGGCAAGGCAGGGGTGAGGCGGCCGGGCAGGCGGGTGAGTGGGTGGGAGGGAGGGAAAGGTGCGTCCACCCCAGCCCTAGCTGGCCAGGCTTCCGTGAGCTGCCGTACCTGTGAGCAGAGGGAGCGGGCCTGCGGGGAAAAGCGCTCGGAATACTCCTCGGGGACCTCCTTCACCAGCCGCTCCACCTCCTCCCGCTTGATCTTCTTCTTCCTCTGCTGGAAGGGCGACTGGCCTGCGATCATTTCGTACAGGAGGCAGCCGAGCGCCCACCAGTCAGGGCTGAACGTGTACCGTTCATTCTTTACCACCTCCGGAGCTGGGTGGGTGGCATGGGAGTTAGGGCTGGGCAGGAGGCGGGCAGTGGACCCTCAGGCCCCAGGAACGCCAGCGCACGTTAGGTCTGGGATACACTCAAACCTGTTGGCCAGGCAGGTGCCGTCCCAGCTTGGCGGGGACCTTGGCCAGTAGGAGAGCGCAGGCCCCATCAAGCGGGTGGGTACAGCCCTGCAGGGGGCCATGCCCAGGGTCCCTGGGTCTTCAGATTTTACACAAGAAGTCAGAAATCTGTATTTTGTATGTGAAACCATCTGGCTTACTAAAAACAATTTGACTTAAACACAAATGTAGGCCAAATTGGGCCCACGTGGCTACCAGTTTGCAACTTCTGGATTTAATAACAGTAAGAAGAAGGAAACTCCTATTTTCTGACTACCTCCTACCTTCCAGGGCAGCCCCGTGGGGAGTTTTCCCTGAACTCTCTCTTTTCATCTTCCAGGCAGCCCTGGGAGGCAGGTATGATGAGCGTTTTACAGTGGAGCAAAGTGAGGCTGGAAGCAGTGGAGTCTCTGGTTCAAGGCCACGCAACAGGCAAGAGGCGGCGCCTGCAGAGCCAGAACTCTGCCTCCTGTGTCTCTCAGTCTCCAAGTGGAATGTGGGGCCTCATCTTGGCCCCTCCACTGGCCTCCTTCACAGATGGGCACAGGCAGGGCAGGGACTGGGGCCACAGAAACAGATGGAGGGTCTCTCTCCTCCATCCCCCGGTGGCCACTTGCAGGCTGAGCCATAGCAGGGTTTAATAAGTATTTAGCGGCCAGGCGCGTTGGCTCAAGCCTGTAATCCCAGCACTTTGGGAGGCCGAGGCGGGCGGATCACGAGGTCAGGAGATCAAGACCATCCTGGCGAACACGGTGAAACCCCGTCTCTACTAAAAATACAAAAAAATTAGCCGGGCATGGTGGCGGGCGCCTGTCATCCCAGCTTCTCGGGAGGCTGAGGCAGGAGAATGGCATGAACCTGGGAGGCGACGGAGCTTGCAGTGAGCGGAGATCGCGCCACTGCACTCCAGCCTGGGCGACTGAGCAAGACTCCGTCTCAGAAAAAAAAGTATTGAGCAAATGAATGACATGGTTTCCCAACTGTGTGCGGCCCTGGCTGAGTCTTGGTCTCCTAAGCTCTAGAAGAGGAGCATTGGTATGGGCCCTTTCTGCTGAGGCCCCTTTTGAGAGAAGACTCCTGACAGAAGTGGGTGTGGCTGGATGGCTGGATAGTGAGGGAACCCAGGAGGCTAGTGCGCCGGGCAGAGAAGACTCACCCATGTAGCCCACGGTGCCCACACGGCCTTTGATGGTCTGGCCCTCGGGCACGTGCACAGCCAGCCCCAGGTCAGAGATGCGGATGTGGCCTGAATGTGGGTGGAGAAACAGGTAGACCCGTTAACAGGCCAGGCCTCTGCATCTCACCCCACCCTGACCCACCCCAGGCACCCCCACACACCGTGGTCATCCAGCAAGATGTTCTCTGGCTTCAGGTCCCTGTGCAGAAAGAAGAACAGGGTCAGATGCTGCTCAGTCTGCCAGGGAGCCAGACGGGGTCAGCCCCTCCTAGCTCACTTGTCTCCTGGGGCCAGGTGTGGAGCAAGGTGCAAGACTCATTTGCTGCCAGGGCGACAGACAGCCCTGCTTTCCCTGGCAACAGCCTGGATTCAAGGGAGCAGAGGAAGGATTTATAGAGCTAGGACTCCCAGGACTCTCTAGGCGAGTGGAAGGCAGCTCCACCTGCAAGAGGCCTCCCCAGTGGCCTTGCTCACCCCTTGATGACTGACTCCGCCTTTCCTCTCCATCAAATGGGACTACTCATCTGTCCCCTGACTAGGCTGCTGTGAGGCTCACAGGAAGTCAGCAACTATCAGAGCCAGGGCGCTCTCTTACCCAGCCCCGTGTGCCAGGCACTCTGTACTTAACTCACTGGGCTCCTCCAACAACCTGGGAAGTAGGAATTACAGTCTATGCTTCCTAGAAAAGGAAACAGTGTTGGGAGCAGGGAGCTGACTGGCCCAAGGTCACACGGTGGGGGGTGGAGGGGTGACAAAGTCAGGATTCCCCTGTGGGTCCACCAGAGCCCAAAGCCTAGGTCTGGGCCACTCAAGTTGGCCTGGCATGTGAGTTCAGCCAGTGCCACAGCCCCCACACCAATGTCCTTCTGTAGTCTGGCCTGATCGGCAGCCTTGGCCACCTCCGTCCAGGCCCAGTTGCAGTTGCTGGCAGGGAAGGACTAAGCCCCTGGGGTGGCCGAGCCGTCCCAACCTGTACACAATGCGCTCCCGGTGCAGGTCCTCCAGGCCACAGCAGATCTCGGCGGCGTAGAAGACGGCCCGTGCTTCGGGGAAGCCAGCCTGGCCCATGTGGTAGATGTGGAACTTGAGGTCGCCCCCGTTCATCAGTGTCAGCACCAGGCACAGCGCGTCCTTGGTCTCATAGGCGTAGGCCAAGCTCACCTGTGGCCGAGGGGACCCGAGCCCTCAGGCAGGAGCTGCGGGGCGCTTGGCGGCAGGGCTGCCCAAAAAAGCCTTCTCGGTGCCACTCCTTGGGCCCAGCCTGCTCCCCAAGCCTGGCGTCAACACCCCAAACCCGCCCTTCCCGGCATCCCGTGCGGGAGGGTGGGGCCTGGGGGGTAGGGAGGGCCAGTGCGCCAGCATGGCCAAGGGGAAGGGAGAGTCTCCTTCTGTACTTACTACAAACCTACTGTTCACTTTCTCCAGGATCTGCTTCTCGTTCAGCGCCATGGCCTCCCCTTTCCGCTTCTTGATCCGCTTTTTCTCTAGCTTCTTGCAGGCGTACATCTTACCGGTGGCCCGCACCTGGCAGGCACACACCTGTGGCCAGGCAGAGAGGGGCGAATGGAGGCCAGCTGTGCCCTTGCTGGGCATCCAGGGGGTGGTCCAGGGCCCAACACACCCACCCTTTTCACTCTTCCAGGGCCACTGGCCTGGCCACTCACCTCCCCAAAGCCACCTTTGCCCAGGACGCGGTACTGCCTGAAGGTGTTTTTGGTCACTGGCTGCCTGTGGCAAGGGGTGGGGAAGCGAACGCTGGCTGAGCAGGAGAGCCCAAGGCCTGGGAAGAACCCCAGCAACCTGGCCTGTCCCAGTCCAGCCTTCAGGGAGCTCACCTTTCCAGCCACTTCCACTGCAGGAAACGGTTGAAGTAGATGCTGTCGAGGTAGTCGGCAAAAGGGGCCACGCTCAGGTACTCATGGGTCAGCCTAGTGAGGGAAGGCAGGCCCAGCTCACCCGCCAGCCCCTGACATTGCAGGCTGTTGGCTCGATGGGCCAGGCCTCCCATTCTGCACACGCTTAGCCCACAGGTATCATCGTCGGCCAGTCCTCCTGCTAACCTCCGAGTGGGGAGACACACAGCCTGTGCTGAAGCTGTGGGTGCTACTGAGGGGAGGCAGCCTGCTCAGGTCACACAGCAGGGGCAAGGCCAGGGCTGGGCAGCTGAGCTCCCTCACCAGCCACTGAGCTGTTCACAGTCTTCCTGACCCCCAGAAGCCCCCTCCTCTGGGCACAATTCCAGGCTTGTGGGCAGGGACAGGCTTACCGGGTGAGTTCCTGGAAAAGGTCTTTGCAGGGCCCCTGCTCCAGCCGCTGGGTGCAGTTCGTCACCAGCTGCCGGGGGACCTCTGGGATGAGGTCAGGACCCTGGGAACAAGCCCCAGACAGGTCAGTGCAGGGGTTCCCTTGGACGGCTACCCACTCCCAGGGGAGAGGGGTCAGGCATCTCGGGCTGGTGCCATGGGAGGCTGCAGGCCGGGGGTGTGCCAGCCAGCCTGGTTGCTGAACTCCTTCCTGCTGCCCACCCGTGAGGCAGAGCACAGAAGAGCCACTGGGAGGCCGCCTGGCCCAAGCCCAGCCCATACCCTGGGCTGCATGCCCGCCGCGCTGCCTGGAGCAGCTCCAGGGCACTCTCTGCCCAGGCTGTGTGTTATGCACGTCTGTGTGGAGAAACCACCCTCAGAGGCCTGACACTGTGGTCGCTCCTCTCCCTGACACTGGGCTCTGGCGGATCCTGTCATCTCTCCGTCACTGCTCACTCACCGTGTGGCTCAGAAAATTCTGCATTAGCTGCCGCCCACATGCCTTTCGCTTCTCATCCGGGGTCACTTCATACTCAGCCTGCAGGGTGGAAAGCAAAGAAGCTGGAGGTCTGGACAGAGCAAGCAGCAGGTGTGGGGAGGAGGGGCACATGGGGCTGGGACCTCGGCCACCCGCAGGGCTGGGCAGGGCTGGGCTGCACTCACCACCCCATCCAGGAAGGCGATGCAGCGGCTCAGCTCCGGCCTCGTGGCACAGAACTCTCGGAACAGCAGGCGCCCAATGGGCTGCCGCTCGCACAGGCTGTGATAGTCACGCTCTGTGGGCAGTGATGGAAGCTGCTGGGTCCACAGCCCCAGAGCACATGGGTGGGGCATTCCTGCCCACACCACCAGACCCTGGGCCCCCACAACAGCTTCCAGCTCTGCAGTGTGGCAGCCACAGTCTTCTTCGGAACCCTCACCACAACCCTAAGTTGGGCACAGCTGTTTTGGGGCTGTGAGGCCCAGAGAGGCTAACTGACTAGCTCAATGTCACACAGCCAGGAGTCTGGCTCCAGAGACCAGGCCTCCACCCACCTCTCTGCATCGTCTCCTGATTTACACGACTTGCGTATGTCCCAGTACTGGGGTTGGGTGCGGTCCGTGAGGTTCCGGCCCAGCCCAGCCCCAGCCAGGCCCACACCTGCTGCCTGCCTGGCGAAAGTGCGAGAGGAAGCTGTGGCTTCCGGCACGCTCTCAGCTGGGCCTCCTTCCCAGGAGGTGGGAGCAGCCCGGGTGTGCTCTGCCCACGTGCAGGCCACCGGGGGCCTCAGCAACCGTGGGTGCTGCTCAGACCTGGGGCCTTGGCCAAGATTGGCAGGAACTGGGGTCCCGAGCCCTTCTGTCCCCTCCCAGGAGTAACCCTGTCACAATGCCCAGGCTGAGGGCTTCTGGTCAAGGCTTTGCTAGTCACCCCTCTGGGCTGGGCCTGGGAGGCTAAGCCCCAGCGTGGAGCTCCCAAGGCAGTCAGTCTGTGGGCTGGCCCAGCGGCCACTCCCTCTGTCTTGTGGGCCCTGCTAACCCTAGCTGGCTCTCCTTTTCAAAGTGGTATCAACTGCCCCAATCTGCCCCTGCCCTATTCCTGACACCCGCTTCACCCACCCCCAGCGTGACCCTGTTTGCTGTCTGCTCTCCACCCATCCCAAGCCCGGGAACTGAAACTGGGCTGAATGGTGCAGTCCCCATCCTCCTGCTCACTGGATCCCCCACGCCTGTCCCTCTGCCCCAGGGCAAGGTCTCAGGGGAGGCTCCCCCTGCCCCGGCAGGGGCCCCTGTGTTGGCACCCGCAGGCCCTGCCCAGGCCTCACCGAGGCTGAGTCGCAGCTCTTCGCATTGGCTGATGTGCGGGAACTGCAGCATCTGCCGCCATTTCTTGCTTTTGCCTTTGCGATTTCCACCGCCACCTGTGGGAGCAAGCGGACACTGGGTCTCAGGTCTCAGTGCAGTCCAGGGCCTCTAGGGCTCAGCCAAGGCAGAGCCAAGGCAGAGCCAAGGCAGAGCGGCACCTCAGGCCTTCCCTCTGCACGCTCCAGCACGCCCTTGCTGCGTTCCAGGACACACGTGGTTCTCCTGCTTCAGGCTCCTGTGCTGGGAGAGCCAAGAGAGGCAGTGAGGTCGCTGGGGGAGGACGGTGTTCCAAGAAGCTCCAACAATGGGCCCAACCTCAGCTACTTCCCACCAGGTAGGAGTTCCCTCAGTGAAGAAAGGGGAGAAGGACATCGCAGTGGTGGGAACTGCAGAAGGCCCAGGAGGGAGAGATTCTAGGCCAGTGGGGCAGGCCTGAGAGATGCACAGGGCAGGCTGGGGACAAGGAGGCTCCCAGGCCTCTATCACCAGGCCCCACATCAGAGCTATCAAATGCTCAAACAAGGCAGGGGCAAGGGGGCTGGCACCCAGGACTCCCCATCCCCTGCACACTGGGGCTTCCCCGGTCCCCTGCCTGCCTTGCTTGACCTCGCAGACACCCCACCTGCAGCGGCTGAGGTCACGGCAGCAGTGGGATTGCCTGCAGAGCCCAACAGGTGTGGGAAACATGGGCCAGATGTGAGATGACCAGGAACAGCGAAGGCCCCTGTGACAGAGGCAGCTGCAGGACAACACCAGCTGATTGCTTGATTGCTGCTAGGAGGGTTTCTGGCTCAGTGAGGCCAGCTCTTCTGATTTTTCAAAAGCAGCTAGAAATTCAGACTCTCACATAAAATATTGGCCCTCATTTTATAAAAAAGAAAAAAAAAAAAAACAACTCACTGCAGCCAAATAAAATGTGTCAGGGAGCTAGCTAAACGTGTGTGGCCTGTGGGCCACCAGGTTGAGGCGGGTGGAAGGGGCCCGAGCCTCCCAGAGCTGGGTCTGAATCTCTGATTCACACCATAGGCCCATCACTTGCTATCTGTGAACCTCAGCTTCTCCGTGTGTGTTATGTGGTGCATGGGAGACGCTGTCCACATTAAGTAGGGCTGAGTCAAGAGGTGAGCCCCAACTCCAACAACTCCATGGCAACCTTAGACAACCATTTTCTCATGCTGGGCCTCAGTTTCCCATCTGGTTTTTCAGTCCTGTATCCATCTGGCCTGGGTGAGGGCAGGTGGTGCAAGGGCAGAAGTTGCCTTCTAGGGAGGGGGCAAGGCGAGGTCCCTGGATGACTCCCTGACCTAAGCTGCCTGGAGGAGGAACTACTGCAGAGGCCCATTGAGAAACTTGCTAGAGGCCTCCTGCGAGCATGCCCTGCAGTCATTGCTTCACTGTGAGTGAGCAACAGACCCCCACCCCTCAACCCAGGGCAAGGCCTTCCCAGAAGGGGAACTCCTCCCCCACACCCACAGGTCCCTCACCCAACCCTCCATCCGCCAGCCTTCCACCCTCAGTTACTTCCTCCTCCCCCCTCCCAGCCACATCAAGGCAGCAGCAGAGTCACATGCAAATATCCTGTCCTGGGCTTCCCAGTCAGTGGGGCTCCTCCCCACCCTCCCCATCCCCTTTCAGTGTCCCTGGGCCCACTCCCCATGCCTCTGAGTGCCTGGGAAGAGAAGGGGTACTGAGGGAGGTCTCAAGCCCCAGCGTTGTCCCACTCCATCCTCACAGCAGCTCTGCCAGAGCAGGCCCAATTTCCTATGAAAACTGAGGTTCCGAGGTGAGGAATCGATTCACCCAAGATGACTAAGCCTAGAGGTGACAGGATTGGTACCCAGCTCCCTATGGCCACAACCCAAGCTCCCTTCCCACCCCAAACATGGCTGGCATCTATTAGGTGCCAACTGTATATACACACCAAGGGTTCCCAAACCCCACTTGGGGTCTCAGATCACTCAGGAAGCCGTCAAGGGTCCCAGCCCCAAGCTCATGGAAAGCCGGTTCATGAGTTGGTTCTGATGCAGCCCGCCCAGACGCCTGGGCTCAGGACTCAGTGACAGTCAGGGTTTCCTTTAGTCTTTATATCCCACCCCCAACCGTTCCACAAAAAGGGGTACTGAAGTTGAGAGAGAAGAGACATGCTTAAAGCCATGAAGGTCGGCCAGGCGCGGTGGCTCATGCCTATAACCCCAGCAATTTGGGAGGCCAGAGGCAGGTGGATCACTTGAGGTCAGGAGTTCAAGACCAGCCTGGCCAACATGGTGAAACCCGTCTCTACTATAAATACAAAAATTAGCTGGGTGTGGTGGTGTGCACCTGTAGTCCCAGCTACTTGGGAGGCTGAGGGAGGAGGGTCACTTGAACCCAGGAGGCGGAGATTGCAGTTAGCCCTGCACTCCAGCCTGGGTGACAGAGTGAGACTCCATCTCAAATAAAAGTCATGCAGGTGGGAGGGGCAGAGCCAGGTTGTGGTAAGAGTTCTCAAGTGGAGGTACCAGTCCCCAGTCTGGCCACACCACCCTGTGCCTTGCCCATGGCCTGACAAAGCTTGTGCAAAAGTACCCACACTCTCCGGCCAGGCAGTGCCATCAGCAGGCCTGAGGCTTTAACTGGTTACAGCTCTAGGGAAGAAGTCCTGTTTCAGCCCTCCCCACCCCTCCTCCCTGGCTCCTTGGATGACAAGGCAGAACAGAATCGGCAGATGCCCCCAGAGGCTGGGAGGAAGGCCTAGCCCATGGGCTCGATAAGGGACAGGGGATAAGACAGGCTCCCCAGGCACTGAGGACCCAGCCTGCCATGCCATTTCTGAGCTGCACCTCGCCAGGGCACTGGGTGGGCATGGGGTGCCAGGTGTGGCACCCAGCTGGAGGTTCCTCTGGGCTTCCTATAGACTGTGCCGGTCATCCTGTGTCTTAGGCCTGAGTCAATCACAATATTGCTGTGTGACTGATGCTAATCCCTGGTTTGAGCCTCAGCTTCTCACGTGTAAAATGGGGCAGAAAGGTGAAGCAGATGACTTTTTAAGCCTGGAAGCCCAGTAAAGGAAAAACTGTCATGATCTCCCTCCTTGCCCTGCAGTTCCAAAAAGAAGAGTCTTGTTTACTGCTGCTTCCCCAGCACCCTGGACAAGGTAGGGCAGAGTGGGTGGTCAGTGATCATGTTACTGAGGTGGGGTGTGGCAGGTGGGGGCAGACTGACCACAGGGCAGTGAGGACCCGGTCTGGTCCTTGTGTTTCTCCCAGGACCTGCACAGAGCAAGTGTCTGATAACATCTGGGGTGGGAGCCACGAGGAGCTACACACACACTCGGTCCACCAGACTGGTTTCCCCAGTCAGGCCTTTGAACTTACAATACTGACAACGCAGCCTGCTCTGCTCCCACTTCTTTCTGTGTCCGCTAGGCCCACTGGACCATGGGCTCCCTGAGGGCAAATATCCATTCACCTCTGCTCTCAGTGTCCTGAGGCACAGAGCAAGTAGCAGTCCTATAGGTAGCATTTGTGACCAGGAGTTTCCCCAAGTCAGGTGGGCTGTGCTACGCAGAGGGTCCGCTCATTCATTCTCCAGCCTTTACCTAACACCAACTTTCTGCGGGATTAGGCTAGGTGCTGGGGTCTGGGCCCATGGCACGTGGGGCATCTTTACACCTCTCACCTGGAGAGGACTCAGAGAGGCTCTCCTGGGGCTCCGGTCCCACCCTTCCCTCTTCGTCTCTCCTTCTTTCACTCCTTCACCCCCACCCGCCGTGAGGGCGGCGGCCTGACCCCCGCCCCTTCCTGGGCCCCGAATCCCGGGGGCAGGTGCTGAGAAGGAAGACGACGGGCCGGAAAGGCTCGTGTCTGGGCGGGGTGTAGGGCGCAGGGCCCGCGGGCCTAGGGGATTCGACGGCTGGGTAGCCCCGCGGAGCTCAGACGCCGCGCACTCGCGCTCCATGCACCCGGGCCCGGCCGCCCGCCCGGCCGCCTCACCTTCGCGGGCCTTGAGTAGCACCGTGTTCGCTACGATGTTCTCGAGCTCCATGGGCTGTGGCGCCGCCTGGCGCGCCGGGCCGCACCGCCGGCCGGGATCGCGCGCGAGTGCCGAGGCCGGATGGGATCGGCGCGGCTCGGCTCGGCTCGCAGTGACCGCGCCGCGGCCTCCCCGGCCTCCCCGGCCGCCGCAGCCAGCCGCGCACTCTCCGCCCCCTCCCGGGGGCCACCCCGGCGCTGGCCCGCCCCGCCCCGCCCTCTGTTTACCTTACAAGACCAATCATCGGGCAGAAGCTCCCCGCGCCGTCTTCCCATTAGTCTTCCTCTTCCTCTTTCCCCCGCCCCCCGAGCTGGGGACTCGCTCAAAGGAGTATGGGGGCGGGATCAAGCACGTCACCTCTTCCTGGTTGGTCTGAGGGCGGGGTTCAGCCCCTAGGTTCGAATTTCTAGGCTTTCGTAGGATACCAAACTGCCAATTAGGGCCGAGCCCTCAGCCGGGACAACGGAGGTGGGTACTCTGGGGCACGCCCAGGAGGCCGAATGTGTGATTGGGTGAAGAAGACGTCCGTCATCTTAAGTACTGCATTTTGATTGGGCCATCGCCTGAAGGTGTGGCCCGGCAGCCTTTAGCTCGCAGATGGCTTTTCTAGGGTTTTGTTGGGGATGCGCTCCGTATCCTGGGCCTCCTGCGGGCTGGCAGCGAGTTTGTTTGGTCCACTTGTGTGGCCTTATTCCCTTGGGTCGGTCCCAACCAGGAGGGCGCACATCGAAAGAGGGAGAGACAGGGAGGAGGCTGCGGCCTCCGCAGCCGTTCCCCGACCTCTTGCCCGGTCGCCGCAGGCGCCCCGCCCAGCCCCCGCAGCCGGATGTTGTGATTTCTCTCCACCCACTCGGCCTAGTCGTCCCTTGGCCTCTGCTGCCTTATAAGGCAGCGCTACCACCCCTAGACGTTGGGATGAGTTCACACCCGTTATACAGGTGGGGAGCTGAGGCGCCGGACGTCAAGTGGCTGACTCCAGCCCGAAGACTACGGAGAAAACAAGGCTGAAATCTTACAACTAATCAACACCTTGTAGCTTAACACCCCACTTCCTCCACCCCCCACTTCACGCAGCAGGAAACGGGCTTGCCCAAATTCCGCGAGTAAGGCAGAGCCGGATCCATCTAGGCTTCTCTAGTCCCTCTTCATTCATTCATCCGAAAACACTTACTGAGCAACACCTCTGTGCCAGGCACCAAGCCAGGTGCTGGAGAATACAGTCGTGGCAGCAAGATAGCCAGGCTCCCTGCTTACTTGCTAGAAGTGGAGGGAGCAAGTGAGGGCCGGGTGAGATAGAGGTAATCATTCTGTAAATAACAAATAGATAGTTTCAGAGAGTGACAACTGCTCTTGGGACGTTAAGACAAAATAGAGTGTGTGACACTCTCAGTGTGTGACATTGGAGCGGATCCAGTAGAAGCAACAGCAAACGCAGAGGCTCTAAGCCAGACTAAGTGGTGTTTCAGGGAATAGGAGAAGGCGTCTGCAGCTTCTGGGCCCAGTGGTCTGAGATGAGACAGAAGGAGCAAAGGCACTAGCTAGGTCATGGAAGACCCTGAACACGTCCAGGAGGTTGAAATGTTTTTGCTAAGTGAAATGTGAAACATTTGAAAGAATGATTTATATTTTTAAAATATCACTCTGGTGGATTCCTAGGGGGGCCAAGAGTGGAAGCAGAGCAGTCAGGAGGTTACAGAATTCCAGGACAGCGATGGCGGTGGCCTGGACTAACAAGGTGGCAGTAGAGATGGAGAAAAGTGGATGGATCTAGGATCTAGGGAGTTAAGATAAGTACCTTAAAAGAGGGAAACCCTCCTGGCTAACGCAGTGAAACCCTGTCTCTACTAAAAACACAAAAATTAGCCAGGCGTGGTGGCCGGCGCCTGTAGTCCCAGCTACTTGGGAGGCTGAGGCAGGAGAATGGTGTGAACCTGGGAGGCGGAGCTTGCAGGGAGCTGAGATCGCTCCCGCCTGGGCGACAGAGCAAGACTCCGTCAAAAAAAAAAAAAAAAAAAAAGAGGGAAATCCAGGGGCCAGTGGAACATAGGGCAGTTGTCTCACTTAGTGAAGGCTGTTGTGTCCAAGTGAAATCTGAAGATTTCAGTGAAAATGGGCAGGTTACTGGAGTAGGGAGGTAGGGAGAGAAAGAGCCTTCTGGACAGAGGGGTATCACATGTTCAAAGTTCTGTAGAGGAAGTCAGGAAGGGCTCCTGTGTTCAGCACCTAAGGGCAGAGCATTCAGCTAGAGTTTAAAGGTACACAATGGGGTGGACATGGGGGGCAAGAAATGAGGCTGAAGTCTCAGGAGGCGCCTGGATCAGGGAGGGCCTTGAGAGCCAACTAAGGAATTTTGGACTTCATCTTGAAGGTGGTAGGGAGCTGTCAAGGAGGTTTTGAGTACGGTGATCAGATTTGCTTTCATAGAGAGCTCTGGGCTGCACTGTGAAGGATAAGCTGAGGGGAGGGGGCTGGCTTGTTGTTTTAGTTCCCAACATCTGAAGCCCTTCCCATTTGAGAAGAATCCTATGAGATGTGGAGGCAGACCCTGCCTTCAACTAAGGAAATCAAAGAAGGGAGGTAGAATTTTTTCTCCCAGGTCTCTGGTAGCTGGAGCACAATTCCGATGTTTCCAACCAGGTCTTTGAATCTAGAGCAAGTGAGCAGCGCAAGACATCGAATTCATTGTGGAGGCCCTGGAGGTTGGGGGAGGGAAGGAAGGCAGTCAAGCTAGGCCCTTCCTGGGGGAGGGGGATTCAGCAAGCCCCCCAGGCTGTCCCGTCCATTCCTTGTCTGTTTAGTTACCCAGAATTGGCTTCCTTGTCTGCAGGCCAAGTATCCTAAGACAGGTGAGAGACCTTTTAGAAGGAACGTTTAGAGAGAGGAATGATGGTGCCCTATGCTGGGGCAGTGGCCATGACATGCAGACAGGTGGACAGCTGGAGACCTGGCATGTAGCTGGCATGAACAGGACATGGCAATAGATAAGAGGTGAAGAGAAGATGTCACTCAGGAAATTTGGTTCCAGCTCTTCAAGCCATTTTCTACCTGCAGCCAAAGTCATATTTTTAAAAGGGAAAATTGGCTAAGCATGGTGGCTCATGCCTGTAATCCCAGAACTTTGGGAGGTCAAGGCAGGCTGATCACCTGAGCTCAGGAGTTCGAGACCATCCTGGCCAACATGGTGAAACCCCATATCTACTAAAATAAAAAAAATTAGCCAGGCATAGTGGTGCGCGCCTATAGTCCCAGCTACTCAGGAGACTGAGGCATGAGAATCGCTTAAGCCCTGAAGGTGGAGGAGTTTGCAGTGAGCCAAGATCACGCCAGTGCATTCCAGCCTTGGGCAACAGAGGGAGACTCCATCTCAAAAATAAATAAATAAATAAATAAAAGGGAAAATCTGCCACCAACTATCTGAGATGTGCGTGTCTAGGAATTTATCTTACAAATATCATTGCGCTTAGTCTGGTGCTATTCATTGCAGCATTGTCCAAAAAGATGCATTTTTTTTTTTTTTTTGAGACAGAGTCTCATAAAAAACACAAAAATTAGCCAGGAATGCTGGCCTGAGCCTGGAATCCTAGCTACTCAGGAGGCTGAGGCAGGAGAATCGGTTGAACCCAGGAGGTAGAGGTTGCAGTGAGCCGAGATCGTGCACTCCTGCCTGGGTGACAGAGTAAGACTCTGTCTCAAAAACTAAAGAAGAGTCTGGATAGATTAGGTTCTGCTGCAGTAACAATCAATCTCAAATTTAAGTAACCTAAAACAACAAAAGTTCATTTCTCACATGTACCACATGTCCAACACAGCTTATTGGGTGGTGGGGTGGCACTACACATAGTAGTCACTCAGGGCCCAGCATAATAGGGGCTTCATTGCAATTTCTGCTTCTATAATGGCAGGAAATAGGAATGTGGTAAATCATACAATGGTCCTTAAAGCTCACACCCAAAAGTGACACAAGTCACTTCTGCTCACATTTCATTGGTCAAAGCAGACCACATGGCCACAACTAGCTTTTTTTTTTTTTTTTTTTTTGAGACAGAGTCTTGCTCTGTGCCCCAGGCTGGAGTACAGTAGCGCGATCTCGGCTCACTGCAAGCTCCGCCCCCCTGGGTTCACACCATTCTCCTGCCTCAGCCTCCCGAGTAGCTGGGACTACAGGCGCCCGCCACCTTGCCCGGCTAATTTTCTTGTATTTTTAGTAGAGACGGGGTTTCACCGTGTTAGCCAGGATGGTCTCGATCTCCTGACCTCGTGATCCGCCCGTCTCGGCCTCCCAAAGTGCTGGGATTACAGGCTTGAGCCACTGCGCCCGGCCCACAACTAGCTTTTAAAGGGTGGGGAGAAGGGCTGGTGCGGTGGCTCATGCCTGTAATCCCCGTACTTTGGGAGGCCAAGGCTGGTGGATCACCTGAGGTCAGGAGTTTGAGACTAGCCTGACCAACATGGTGAAACCCCGTCTCTACTAAAATACAAAAAGTAGCCAGGCGTGGTGTTGCACACCTGTAGTCCCAGCTACTCGGGGTGCTGGGGTGGGAGAATTGCTGGAACTCAGGAGGCGGAGGCTGCAGTGAGCTGAGATCATTCCACTGCACTCCAGCCTGGGAGATAGAGTGAGACTCTGTCTCAATAAATAAATAAATAAATAAATAAAGGAGTGAGGAGACACAACATTACTATGGCAGATTATATTTTCTGAAGATGAGTGTAACAATGCATTCCCATCCCACAGGCACTCCTGCAATGGAACCTTGCCACCCCCACAGCAAGAGATAGAGTTTAACTTCCCTCCCCTTGAATTTGGTCTGACCTTAATGACTCTCTTGTCGTTGGTAGAATATGGTGGAAATGATGCAGAGTGAAGTCTGAGGCCAGGTCAGAAAAGGCCATATGGCCTGGCTCTCACAAAATGCCGGCTTTCCAGAACTGTCCTCTTGGGCTGTTTCCTCAGAATCAGCCGCTGCTGTGAGAAGCCCTAGCCAAATGGAGAGGCCACACGTGTGTGCTCTGCTGTGGTTGACAATCCCAGCTGAGCCCAGGATGCTGGGATGATCCAGTCATCCCACCCCAAGCACCAGACATGTGAGTGAAGAAGCCTCCGCCCCTGGCAATTTGAGTCACCCTCAGCCATTCAAGTATCCAGCTGAGGCCCCTGGCATCTTCCCCGCTGAGTCCTGCCTGAATTCCCAACCCACAGAATCCATGAGCATAATAAAGCAGGCCACTAAGTTTGGAGTAGTTTGTAATGCAGAAACAGGTATCTGGCATAACTACTATAGGCCTGGAAGGAGAAAAGAATTGGAAATATTTGGTGAACAACACTAACAACCACCACAGACAGTTTTGCTTATATACATGTTGGCCACTTTGGGAAGGCCACATGAGGCAGCAGAAGTGCTGTTCGCATCTGGGAAGGGGTAGTTAAATGGCTGGGGACAGGGGCAGGAGGGAGGTTTTTCACCCTATTCCCTTCTGCACCGTTAATCTTGTATCGTGTGACTGGATGGCCTGTCTTAAAAACTATCAGCTGGATCCTGTCACTCTCTTGCTCAGAACTCTCCAGTGGCAGACTGCGGTAGGCAACCTCCAAGGTACCCCTGCTGCCAGGGATCTCTGTTTCTTCCTGGTATTCACACCCTTGAGATCCCCTTAAGTGTCAGGTGGACCTCCTGACTCACTTTTTTTTTTTTTTTTTTTTTTTTTTTGATGGGGTTTTTTTTTTCTTTTCCAGGGTGGGGTGCAATGGTGCGATCTCAGCTCACTGCAACCTCCACCTCCTGGGTTCACACAATTCTCCTGCCTCAGCCTCCTGGGTAGCTGGAATTAAAGGCGCTCACCACCACGCCTGGCTGATTTTTTGTATTTTTAGTAGAGACGGGGTTTCACCATGTGGCCAGGCTGGTCTGGAACTCCTGACCTTGTGATCTGCCCGCCTCAGTTTCCCAAAGTGCTGGGATTACAGGTGTGAGCCAACACACTTGGCATTTTTCTTTTTCTTTCTGTCTTTTTTTTTTTTTTTTTTTTTTTTTGAGACGGAGTCTCACTCTGTGGGATTCTCACTCTGTTGCCAGGCTGGAATACAGTGGCATGATCTCCACTCACTGCAACCTCCGCCTCTGGGGTTCAAGCAATTCTCCCGCTTCAGCCTCCCGAGTAGCTGGGACTACAGGTGCGTGCCACTATGCCCAGTTAATTTTTGTAGAGATGGGGTTTCACCATGTTGGCCAGGCTGGTCTTGAACTTCTGACCTCAAGTGATCTGCCCATCTCAGCCTCCCAAAGTGCTGGGATTACAGGCATGAGCCACCGGGCCTCGCCTGTGCCCAGCCTTTTCTTTTCTTTTCTTTTCTTTTTTAGACAGAGTCTCGCTCTGTCGCCCAGGCTGGAGTGCAGTGGCGCAATCTCAGCTCACTGCAACCTCTGCCTCCCGGGTTTAAGCAATTCTCCTGCCTCAGCCTCCCAAGTAGCTGGGATTACAGGCACCGCCTACCACGCCTGGTTATTTTTTGTATTTTTGTTAGAAATGAGGTTTCGCCATGTTGGCTAGGCTGGTTTCAAACTCCTGACCTCAGGTGATCCACCTGCTTCAGCTTCCCAAAGTGCTGGGATTATAGGCGTGAGCCACTGTGCCCAGCCACATTTTTTTTCCCTAAGAGACAGGGTCTTGCTCTGTCACTCAGGCTGGAGTGCAGTGGCGCAATCACAGTTTACTGCAGCCTCCACCTCCTGGGCCCAATCGATCCTCCTACATCAGACTCCCAAGTAGCTGGGACTACATGCGCATGCCACCATACCCAGCTAATTGATTTTTTTGTAGAGATAGGGTCTCCCCTTGTTGCCCAGGCTGCTCTCAAACTCCTGGCTCAAGCAATCCTCCCTCCCTGGCCTCCTAAAGTCTTGGGATTACAGGCGTGAGCCACGGCACCCAGCCTGACTCACTTCCAATGGAAAAAATGCAGCCAAGGTGATGGAAGTCATTTCCAACATGAGATTACTAAAAGACTGTGGCTACCAGCTTAGGTAACTCCTCTTGCTCCCTCACTGGCTCAATCTGAGAGAAGCCAGTTGTTATGTTGTGAGACAGAGAGACCTATGTGGCGGGTGACTGATGTCTCTAGCCAGCAGCTTTGTAAGTGAACTTGAAAGTGGATCCTTCCCCCAGCAGCCTCAGCTGACCCTCCGATGCGGCCTCGTGAGAGATGCTGACCCAGTGGCACTCAGTTAAACAGTGCCAGGTTCCTGACCCATAGAAACTGTGACCCATAAATACCTTTTTTTAAAAAAGAATTTATGGCTGGGAGGGGTGACTCATGCCTGTAACCCCAGCATTTTGGGAGGCCAAGGTGGGTGGATCACCTGAGGTCAGGAGTTTGAGACCAGCCTAGCCAACATAGTGAAACCCCATCTCTACTACAAATACAAAAATTAGGCAGGTGTGATGGTGGGCACCTGTAGTCCCAGCTACTCGGGAGGCTGAGGCAGGAGAATCCCTTGAACCCAGGAGGTAGAGGCTGCAGGGAGCCGAAATCATGCCACTGCACACTCCAGCCTAGGTGACAGAGCTCCATCTCAAGAAAAAAAAAAAGAGTTTAATTGATGTGAGGCTGGCCCACATGAGAGAACTAGAGTTATCACTGAAATCAGTCTACATAAATGTCATTTTAAGCTGCTAAATTTTGGGACAATTTGTTATGCGGCCATAGACAATACGCTTCTCATTACACTTAAAAAATAAAATCTCCTTGGGCCAGGCGCGGTGGCTCAAGCCTGTAATCCCAGCACTTTGGGAGGCCGAGGTGGGTGGATCACGAAGTCAGGAGATCGAGACCATCCTGGCTAACATGGTGAAACCCCGTCTCTACTAAAAATACAAAAAACTAGCCGGGTGTGGTGGCAGGTGCCTGTAGTCCCAGCTACTCGGAGGTTGAGGCAGGAGAATGGCGTAAACCTGGGAGGCGGAGCTTGCAGTGAGCCGAGATCATGCCACTGCACTCCAGCCTGGGCGACACAGCGATTCTCCATCTCAAAAAAAAAATAAAAATAAAAATAAAAAAAATAAAAATAAATAAATAAATAAATAAAATAAAACCTCCTTGAAGCTGCAGTGAGCCATGATCATACCAGTGCACTCCAACCTGGGTAACACAGCAAGACCCTGTCTCAAAAAAAAAATAATTAAAAAAAAACCCTCCTGTAGTCCCAGCTACTTGGGAGGCTGAGGTGGGAGGATCACTTGATCCTAGGAGTTCAAGGCCAGCATGGACAACAACATTGTGCGACCTATCTCTACAAAAAATAAACAATTAAGATGTTAAAAACCCTATATTCTTCCCTGTGGCCTACAATGGCCCAATTTGATCCGGGCCCTGTTTCCCTCTCCAGCGTTATTTCATGCCATCTCCCTCTCATTCGGCGTGCACCAGCAGCCACACACTGACCTTCTTCCTGCGTCCGTCAGGAACTGCACTGTCCAATATGGTATCGCCTAGTCACATGTGACTACTTAAATTAATTAAATTTGGCTGGGTTCGGTGGCTCATGCCTGTAATCCCAGCACTTTGGGAGGGCGAGGCGGG